>NC_065442.1:2432247-2739516 GCF_024364675.1 Aethina tumida
AAGAATCAGAAGAAGATGTTTGACAAGATAAAGTACTCAAAGCTGATCTATTTGTGCTACCTTGGTCGCAAACTGTAGCCCTAACATTTAAGCCAATGCTTTGTAGTTTAGAGATCATTTCAATAATAATTAATTTTAAGTTTATTGTGGGAACTGTACCTTTAGAAAAATAGTAGGCAACAACTTCTTTCCAGTTAGATGATAGACCTCGAATCATAAAAACTAATGCATGATCTGCTTTCCTAAAAGTTTTACCAAGATGACCGTAATCCTCAAAACCACAAAATTCTTGTTTTTTAACTTGAAAATGTAATCCAGAACTTAAAGATATTTCGTCAAATAATAGACAACAATTTTTATCATTTAAATCAGAAGAAACAGACTTTAAATGTTCAAAATATAGTTCATTAATACCAGTCTCAAAGAACCAGAAGAAATTGAAGGTAAAGAAAGTTTGTACATGGAAAGTGCAAATGTTTTATCGTCGAGAGACCAAGTTCTGCCATGAGTTTTTCTACAGGAATTTCGCAATTGAGAAGCGATAAAATTTCTAGTAACCATATTTAAATCTCTACAAATTTCTTCTAATTTTCCACTTTTAATAACACTACGAAGATTGGAAATATCAGACTTTTGTTTTTGGCAACGTGCCTTTAACTTAGAAATTTTTGAAATAGCATTTCGATGCAACTTATATAACAATGATTTTTTCTCAGCATTATTTTTATCACAGATAGGAGATGCAGATTTACAATAGGAATGATCTAACAGAACAATCAAGTGAGAGTCTTTTGAAATATTAGAATTATTATTTGTATCTAAAAGAGAATTTGAACAAAGAGAAATACTTGAAGTCGAGGGAACATCAGGAACAGAAAAAGAATCAGAACATTTTAGTAAAACATTAGAATGTACAATAATTTGTTTATTAAGATTTATTAAATTATTAGGTATCGAAGAATAAGAACTACAATTAAAATCAGATATTAGTCTTTGAACATTAGTTGAAGTGGAAGAAAATGCAGAAATGTCTTGAAGAGGTGGAATAGGTACAGTTCCCTTTTTCAGACAAGGTCTTTGATTATTATTATGAGAAAAATCTGAAGACAAAAAATGATCTTCGCAAACATAGAATTTTTTTACAGAACTTTCAATTTGACAAATAGAACGCCAGACTAGATTTACATTAGGAATTAATGGTGCTAAAAAAAAGACATATTTTTAAAAGTGGGATCTTCGACATTAACTAAATAAGCATTGGAACATTTAGGATAACTGCATCTTTTACTAATCCAACCAGGACGTAGAGATTGCTGAGGAAAAACCATTGTAAAATAATACTATATAAAACTATATCACAGAATATCACAGAAATAATAATTAAAATAAAAACTTACATGTTCCTACCACGCCACTCACACAAACACTATGCCATTTTAC
Organism: Aethina tumida; assembly: GCF_024364675.1. Lineage (NCBI taxonomy): Eukaryota > Metazoa > Arthropoda > Insecta > Coleoptera > Nitidulidae > Aethina > Aethina tumida. The sequence continues at coordinate 2,433,688 of NC_065442.1, forward strand.
TGTCAATTTTAGGAATTTCTATAACCAAATTACTAAATGTAAATACTAAAATCCCTAGTTTTCCATGTTTCTCCCAGATGACAGAGGTTGACCTTTGACCCCACTTTCGTCCCAGAATCGTGCATTTCCGACGCCGCCGAACTAGTATGTTCGGCTGCTGCCCACTCGTCCCTATTCACTTGGCCCCTCATGACGCCTGTGGGAACTACCAACATAATTTCAGGCCGCTATAATGCAACTTTACCATTAAAATTTACGAAATCATTATATACGAAATGCAGCAAAAAACACGCCAACACTCATAAACCAAATAATTAGTTTCCTTTGTCGCGCGCCAAAAAGGCGTTCATTTCGCGGCCGTTTCTATATGCGCAGAAACCGTAATATCAACGACAGAGCAATATTCAAAACCCCCAACAAAATGGCGTTTACTCAGTTTAGGTTGTTCCGTGGTTGTGGTTGGATCGTTCGATGAAGCAAATCCTATACAATTGGTCACAAATCTAACACTCAGTTTTTAGGTTAGTATAATCCACTTTATCAATTGCATAACATGTATATTAGTCATCCAGAGGTGTAGAACGTAAATCAGACAATTTCGTATGTAGACTGTTTTAGTTCACACTTGTAGTAAAAAAATCCAAATATTTAATGAAAAGGTTTTTATGAAGACCCTAATGCAATTCAAACTACAAGTTAAATTATTTGAGGTTTGTGTGCATTTATTTTTCTATATATAAATGTGTTAAACTGTTTACAATATACTATACTCGTCCGCCACTTCATTGGTGTCAGTATACGGTCACATTTTGTATTACCACGCACTGACTACTCCACACCACATCGTATGATGAGATTCCCAAATGTGTTGTCGATTCAATGTAAATTGTTATTGCTAATAGAAGTCAGCAAATATGAATCTAAATGAAGAAACGTGTATGCGAATAATTTTCCTTAAAGATTTAATTTTTTAGGTTTTTCATTATAATTTAACATTTGTTATCAAGCATTTTAATTTTAAAAATTACTATTACAATTTAGTGTTCCATATAATAAAATAAATACAATTTTGTGATTATAAAATGAATTGTGAACTGGGAAACATTCTGGCCATTCTAGAAACCGACTTTCTGAGGTCTAAGATGATTTAGATTTAAGAATCGAATCGAAACACGACGTGAATTTTGTGAATTATATATTATATATTAATTTCAAATTATGTATCAAAAATTCCATTGTTGATAAAAATATGTCAAAATAGTGAAAGTATAAAATATTTAAAATAATTTTAAAAATAAATAATTTAGTCATTCTATTTATTCATTTATTTTTTTCTAAAATTTCTAAATATTTGTATAATATTACGTACAGAATCTCATAAACAATTTAAATAAATATAAAAGTACAAAATATGTGTAAATGACCATTATATATGTTTACTCAATAAATATCTTATATCTTAATCTTATAATTTTTTTATTTTCATTTGCAATATAGATATTTAATTTATTAGTTTAAAATAAATATCAATTAAAAAATTAAATAATAGTAATTACAAAATTATATAACGTGAAAACCTAATGTATTAATTAAATATTTAAAGAATACCATTTATAGAAACAGATTACAAATGATGAATGAATTATAAGAGCAAATAATGTTCAAAGAAACAATAGATGAAAAACAAGTGAGGATCTTTTTTGAACAAACCAAAGTGGTATTTTTGAATTCATAGTTCCAAATTCCGTTTTCATCGCTTTTTACAACGAAATGTATGTTATATTGTTAATAACTATTGTTATTTTATTGTTTTAATTTTAATCTACATAAAGAAATTAATAGAAAAATTGTCCATAACATAAAGTTTTAAAAAAGTAACTAGGTGTGGTGAATCATGACCGTTAACTATTTATTTAACAGCATAAGTGTAAATACAATTAACAACAACACTGATAACATTTAAGTAATTGTCCTATATCGTGAAATTTCAACTCATAGGCACGAACAATTTCTAATCACTCGATCTTTTTTATTTTATTTGTTCATAATATTTAAAATGTTTTAACATGCACTATTTTACGTTTCGTAAATACTTGATTTTGTTATGAAAATTGTTAATCTTTGTTATCTTGTATGTAATATTTTAAATATTTTTAAAATATATCACAATAGTTCAAATACTAATTTAAATCATTTTTAAAATAATTAAAAATAATATTAATTAAGATTATTTTAATATTTGTTAATTAAATAATCGCTTTAAATATTGTAGTTATTATAAAAAATTTCAACAAAACACAAAAAATATTCTCTGAATAACTAAAGCTTACAAAATTAGTTAATAATTTGACGTATTTCAATTCTTGCAGTTCTCTTTATAGTATAAAATGTTATTATGTAATTTCGAGACACTTCAGGCAGTGTCAAAACTTATACCGTTTCAGTTTTTGAATCAAAACGATAACAGAATGTGACGATCGAGGTAAAGCGCTTCGGAAAATGGCAGACCACTTATACATCCGATAGTACTGTCAGCGTTGAAAGTGTTTAAATGCGACAATATTAAATAAATATTTTTAGATGTATTGTTGCAATAGACTCGCGTGCTTATTTTTTGACAAATTAAGAATATTGCTGTGTTCACACTATACATTTTGAATCGGATATTAATGTGTACGACTTTTATAGTTACTGTTATGATTGTTTAATTTATCTAATAGTTGTCTTACTTCTAATATATTTATTTTACAAGAAATTTTAATTAATTATGATATATGTTGTAATTAAGAATTATTACCATATCGGATTCGACAGAAGTTCTAAAATAATTGCTAAGCAATAAATGTTCTATCAATATTAATAAATTATATAATCTTTCTATAAACAACAATATTAAAAAGTTCACACATTTAAAAATTAAAATATATGAACTGAAAATTAGTAAGGAGGGTAACAATGCACAGTAACAAGCCATTCTGAATTCGAAGTGTAACTGCAGATCTGTTGTTGACCGTACATATTAATGAAATAAAGAAAATCTCCGTTTAATTAATAATGTACTAAAATAAATAATATTAATTACATTAAAATAATTAAGGATTATATTTATACCACCGGTGATATTTTAACAGTAGGATTCTTAATATTAATGTCATATAAATGGAAGGAAATATATTTTCTATGTTATTTAACTTAGATTTCACACATTCTATTGAAAATACGAAATTCTTTGGGAAATTGCACATTTTGTACTTGTAATCCAGTTTTTATAAAACAATTCGAAATGTCCGCAAAAGGCATCACATGAGTTGCGAATAAATTTTTATAGACAATACGACCCATTTTGTCTTCAATTCGTATTTCCACCACCATGATTAACTGTTGGCTTTTAGTACCTAAAGTAGTTTCTCTGTTCCAACTAGTCTATAGATATTGTCTACAATTCAAACAAGTTATACTTCATTTCATTTGGCAATCGGATTCCAGATCGTCCAGCTTCATACACGCCGTTTTATATTACAAAAACTAAATTATATTCATATAAATTCAAACAAAATTTATTTGCTAAGCAAATATTAATTTTTTCTATATAAATAATTTATAAATCATATAGGCATGATATGAAAAACTGAAACAATATTTTTCTAAAATAAATACAACAAATTTATTTAAAAAATTTATATAAAATAAATCTATAAAATTTAATTAAAAATAATAAAATACATAAAAAATTAAATAATACATATTAGTTGGTTTGGTTATAATTTAGAAATAATGATGACCTTCGATGTGTAACGAAAACTGAATTAATTTCTTGCAAACTTTCTATTTTTTCTTGTCAAACATGTAAAAGCAAATAGAATTGAAATACACTACCTGATAAAAGTACTGATCACATTCTAAACAATTATTTGAAGTACTATATCATAATACGGCATAACGAATTTTCCATAAACCAAGATTAACAAAATAATCAATTTCTTAAAATTATTTTCAATATTTTTGCATATGTCAATATTTGACAAATAAAATCAATAATTTCACATAAGTACAAGTTTACTTGTTTGTTTATTTTTTTGTTCAGCATGAGAACCATTTTTGTATTAGCAATTATTCTTTTTGGCGATAGTTTGTTTATGATTAATTCCTAGTAAAATGTCTCTCGATTAGTTTATATATAAATATTTTTCTAATATAAACACAACAAATAAATTTATTTAACAAATTTAATATCTTAATAATAAAAGATAATAAAATATATAACAAACACTAAACAATATATATATATATATATATATATATATATATATATATAGATAGATACAACACTAGATTACTATTTCGCTTTTTTTTTTTTTGGGACAGAGAGGGGAAAGTGTAAACCCCTCTCCGGGTGCCGATCCGAAGATCATGACCAAATGTGGAACATATGTGGTAGCACATATGGGGGAAAGGGCGTATATATGACATATACGGGTGAATTAAACCAGAAGACGGGACTGACAAAGATGCCAGCCCCCTGTCAACTGGTTCCGGAAGAACAAGTCCAATCTGAGGAAGGTCCTAGAACCTTCCTGGGTGAGAATTGGACTTGCAGTTGATCCGTTGGCTTCCCACCACCACTGGCTTGTGGAGCGGTACTGCCCGATGTGATACTATTTCGCTGAATTGGCTATTCTTGCAGATAACATAGTGGTTCGATAATAAAAATCCTTTGCATAAGGGGAGCTACTTATTTATCAAATTTACTTCACATTACTGTTTCATATTGCTAACTTAAAAGTAAGTAAAAAGGAGGGGGTTGCGCATTAGACGTTGCCAATGTTGACAAATGCTCTAACATGCCGCCCGCCTTGAAAATACAATTTTCAATAGACAAATAATATAATTAATACATTGGAGATCAGAATAGGAGTCATAATAGAAAAGTCAATCACAAGGTAGCGCACACACTTTCGAAATTGCTCGTTTTAGCACACCTGTTCTGCCTTTTACACTCACTACACGCACTTCTCCATCTTCACCAGGATGTAACTCAAGAATGCGTCCCATACGCCACTGTAGAGGGGGCAGTTGATCGTCCTTAATGATGACTAGATGTCCTGGTTTGAGGATGTGTTGACCCGCTTGTTTCCATTTCAACCTGGCTTGGAGTTCGGACACGTACTCTTTTTGCCAACGTTGCCAAAAGTGGTGTTTCAGTTGATCCAGTCGCTGGTAATTATTGAGTCGGTTGACAGGCATGTGGGAAAGGACAGGTTCGGGAATTGAAGTTAAACATTTGCCAATTAGAAAATGACCCGGCGTTAGCGGAGATAAATCATCTGGATTTGTTGATAATGGACTTATTGGACGCGAGTTTAAAAACTGCTTCAATCTGTGACATTACCGTATAAAACTCTTCAAACATAAACTTATTATTGCCTAATATTCGCCTCAAGTGATGTTTAAAGCTTTTAACACCAGCTTCCCATATACCTCCAAATTTAGGCGATCGCGCAGATTGGTTGATTGATTTTCGCAGAACTGTTTGATACGAATCTCCTACTTCATCTATTTCCCTGAAACGCTTCACGATTCCATCAGTTTTGTTTATGACTAAACAATTAACTGAATGCCTTTGGTTCTCATTACTACAACCTCCTATAACGATCCACCCAAAGGACGTGTTTTGCAGCATAGGATTATGTTTTCCCAGTGAAATACGCTCAGGCCGTAGAACTTTCCAAAATATGTCGGTACCCAATAGGATGTCGATATCATTGCATATATTGAATGTAGGATCTGCCAACGTAATATGATTTGGAATTGTGAAGTTATACCTTTCCATTGTAGTAGAAGGTATGGGTTCTGTGATTTGATTCATAATGAAACATGAAACGCGTTTTTTGAATGAACCGTGAGTAGAAGAAATGTTGACTATCGTTTGATATTGAATCTCCGGTACAGTTTGACCAATACCAGAAATTTTAATATTGGTTTTATGTTTATCTAAGTCTAACATTTTAACAGCCCTTTCAGTCACAAATGAACCCGTTGTCAAGTAGTGCACGTAGAACTTGGTTGTTGCCTTGTGCATCAGTTACATGAATTAAAACCGTGGATAAGTAGACTTGTTTGTGTTCATTTGCCACCGAATGATTAGAAATGGTAACTGGCACTTCAGTATTAGTGACAGTTTCACTGGTAACATGTGTCTCAATATGTAACAAGGTATTGTGCCTTTTGCCACATTTTCGACAACTACGTGAATGGCATGTTTTTGTGTTGTGTCCCTGTCTTAAGCAGTTTAGACACAGCTTGAGCCTTTTAGTTTCTGCAATACGGTCATTTATTGAAAGCCCCTTAAAATTGGTACAGTTGTAAATTGCATGATCCTTTTTACAATAATAACAACTGACCTTGGCAGACACAGTGGTTATATAAGCGTGTGATTTGAATGGTTTGTTCTTTGGCTTTGTAGACCTTTCGTGATCAAGTTTTTCTAGAAGCTCACAACGCCCTTTTAAAAATTTATACATATCCGCCATGTTTGGAACTTGTGCCTTGTTAACGATCTCCCATTCGCGTCGGGTAATATCGTCCATTTTGGTTGCGATTATATAGATTATAAGCGTATCCCACGTATCTGTAGATTCGCCTAAAGATTTTAAAGCACGCAAGTTTTTTGTCACAGAATCGTAAAGATCTCGCAATTGAATATGAGATTCTTTTGTAACATTTGGATGATCGAAAATGGCTTTAATATGATTGTGAATTATTAGGGATTTGTTTTCAAACCTATCTTCCAACAATTGCCAAGTAATATCATAATTATTTGCGGTAATCTCAATGGAGTCGATTATACGAGCAGCATCCCCTTGAAGACACGAACGCAAATAATAATGTTTTTGAATGTCGGACAATGATTGATTTGCATGTATTAGTGATTTAAATGCATCGCGAAATTCTAGCCAGCCGTCATATTGACCCTTAAAACAAGGTAGACTTATTGAAGGCAATTTTATACCTGTAATTGGATTGCTCGCGACTGTATCTGATGATGACGTATTCGATTGTGTTTGATTATTTATGGGATAATCGTTGATTACTCTAGTAATTTTTGTTGTAACGTCATAGAATGAATCTTCAAACTCCGCCAATTCAGAACTATCCTCATTATCTTCGAGGTAGTCTATTTCTGTGCAAATGGAAGAAAATTCATCTAATATACACGAATGTTTTTCCAAACGAATTCTTAATTGTGCTATTAATTCGTCATTAATGTTTGCGGTGTCTATAGAGTTTACGTAATTTTGCAACCTGGTCAGCTTGCCTTTGATTGTACGACGTTTACATTGTAATTTCTTAATGCTTTCAGTAGACATTGTGATCGTTTTGTTTTTCAAATGTAAAGGATTTTTTAAATTGGCAAATGTTCATGCAGGTAGTAGATGGGAAACAAACTTACCGACTCAAGTGGTTGTAGACACGTGTTACGCAGGCCTTTCGACTTGAAACCAATGGTTGTGGATACGTGCAATGCAGGCTCTTTTGACTTGAAACCCTGGTATGTTTTTGAAATGACCTTGATGTTGCTATGATTGTTGATTAGACTTCCCTTTGCTGGAATTCTCCTGGAATCGATGCCAAATCCAAACTTGACTTGCCTGCACTGGTTATTTCAACTGGAACCGTTGCCAATTGAACACTAATTGCTGTTTTCGGTACGACGGAACTTATCGCCACGTATTCTTCTGTGTGTTGAACAGGTGTTTTCCGTTCGCCCTTGCTTCTTGCTAATCTTGTACACGTAAATCCGGCTCGAAGGACCAATGTTTTGTATGTGCTGGACTAATAAAACTGCCAAGTTTGTGATTTTTCTGTTTATTTTGCTCGAAGCATCTGAACGTTGTGTGTTGCTCTCGAGCTAACTTAAAAGTAAGTAAAAAGGAGGGGGTTGCGCATTAGACGTTGCCAATGTTGACAAATGCTCTAACAGTGTCCGTCTGTGTTTTTTTCAAATTTGTTATATTGTTTGTTCTAATACGGTGCGTCATTTTACCTAAACTAGAGTTTAACCCATCCGAAATAGAAATGTTCAGGAATTTTAACTGGAACAAAGTAAAAGACAATAATTTTGACGCACAGATACTATATTAAAATAAATAAATAAAAATGAAAATCAACAAAAAAGAATATACGTGTCGATTTGTAAAATGTAGTTACCTACTCTTTATTTAGACAAATTTTAACTGTTCAAAAATGTGCTCTGAATAATTATGTATACTGAGCAATTATTTTTAGTTATTTAAATAATATTAGTTATCACAAGTTACTTTCAAGACGTCTTTTTTGTATTGAATGTCGTTAATTGAGAATATAAAATATTTTCCACACACAATAGGTTACTATATAAATTATACATAGTTGTAAAATTTAAATAATTTTTAAATTTTGTAGAATGGATAAAATTATATTGCTAACAATATTATTGTCCATCCAGTTTGCAACCCGCAACTCTTTGATGTCATTGTGGCGGTGTGCACATCAAGGAATATATAAAATGACGTTTTTGGTTTGTTTGGTTATTCTTTGCTCAATTATTCATGATATACTATGTATATAAACTATAAGGTGCTTTTAATAACCAATACTGAATTTTTAATTTTTAGCAACGGCGCAAGAAACGAAGAAACTTTTCAGTAGTTGTAAATTTCTTAGGACAAATGAGAAGTTACACTGGCATGAAATGTTAGAAAGAAAGGAATTGAAATGAATAAAAAAAGGTAAATATTAAAGGTCAGTCTCACATTTACCGTAAACTAATTTTGCTTTGTATGATACCGATTGTGAGCTTTTAAGTATAATATTACAATCATTCAGTTATGTATGTAGATAAGTAAATGTTGAACGTATAACTATTATATAAAATCATTTTAATAAATTGAATAATTAATATCGATTTTTGTTTTCAGCATTTAACTACAAAATAAAAGAATACCACCAAGTTGAAAGTTCCTTAGGACAAATGAAAAAACCGGCATGTCATTTTATGAGGAAAGGATATAAAATGAACCAGAAATGTAAGATCAGTCTCACATTTACTATAAACAACTTTTGCATACTGATTATGTGTTTTTAAAAACACAATTACAACTGTTCAGTTTTATATTATAAAAACATAAATTTTCATTAATATATGGATAAGTAAGTTATTGTACTAAGGGTTATCTTACAAATTTTAACTGTTCAACTTTGTTGTGTGTATGTTTAGTGTGCTGGGCAATTATTTTTGATTATTTAAATATGATCAGTTATCATAAGTTACCTCCAAGGTATCTTTTCCATTTTAAATATTATCACAATTGGTATCAATCTATAATATTTGTCACCCATAATAAGTTAGTATATATGTTATACTATCCTATATTTTTAATATAACTATTATACAAAATTAATTTATTAAATTGAATGACTAATATCGATTTTTCGTTTTCAGCATTTAACCAAGAGACTAAAAAGGTTCCCACCTAATTGAAAGTTCCTTAGGACAAATGAGAAATTAAAATAGCATGTCATTTTATGAGGAAAGGATATAAAACGAATCAGAAATGTAAATATAAAAGGCCCGTCTCACATTTACTGTAGACTAATTTTGCTTTGTATGATACCGATAGTTTGCTTTTAAGTATAATATTAAGTATGCTTTAAGTATAATTATAAAAATATAAATTTTCATTAGTATTAATAACTATTATATAAAATTATTTTGATAGTTTTAATAATTAATATCGATTTTTTCTTTTCAGCATTTAACCACAAAATTAAAAAGCTTCCCACCAAATTGGAAGTTCCTTAGGATAAAAGAAAAATTAAACTGGGATGTTATGAGGAAATGAATCATAAGTGTAAATATAAAAGGTCAGGTTCATATTTACTATAAACTAATTTTGCATAGTATCACACCGATTGTGTGTTTTTAAAGGGATTACAATTTTAAAATATGGATAATATATAGGTAAGTAAATGATTGTTGTGCATGTGTTTAATATAAATATATATGCTGGGCAACTAATTTTGGTTATTTAAATATGATCAGTTATCAGAAGTTACTTCCAAGGTGTCTTTTCTGTTTTAAATGTTGTCACAATTGGTATTAGTCAACTATATTTTTTAACTTAACTATTGCATACAATTATTTTATTTTAAAAAAGTGGATAACATTTAAGCCTAAAAAGCTTCTCATCAAGTTGTAAGTTCCTTAGGACATTAAACTGACATGAAATTTTACAAAAAGAGAAAATGAAATGAATTAGAAACTCAAATATAAAGGGTCAGTTTCACATTTACTATTTTGCCAATTATTACACTGATTGTGTGTTTTAAAAACCGCAATTACAACCGTCCAGATTTGTATTGAAGAAATAAATTTTGAATGAATAATATATGGAAATAAAGAAATTGGGCATATAGTCCAACAATTTTCTTGTTTAGTTAAATACATATTTTAACTGCTTAAAATGGTTATGTAAGTGCTCTGTATAAGTCTGTATAATGAGCAATTATTTTTAGTCATTGAAATAAGATCATTTATCACAATAAATTACCATATAAATTAAATTAAACATACTATAGTCTTTAATTTATGTACTATATAAATAGTTAATATTGTTTTTTGCTTTTAGCATTGGACTCAGAAATTTAAAACATTTCCAATAAGGTGCAAGTTTCCAAAAACAAATGAATAATTAAACTGTCATAAAATGTTATGAAAGAAGGAATTAAAATGAATCGGAAACCCAACTCTAAAATGTAAGTATACATGTATTTTAACTATCATAATTATTTCCAGATCAATTAAAGGAGAATTTGCTCCGGGGGAAATTTTTTTTAAAAGGTTAATTGCCACAAACCACATTTTGATCCTTTTCTACAGACTCCACTCAACAAAATATGTACAACATTTTTATTTCAAACGGAAAACGAGAGTTGATGAAATGATGCAGTAACACAAGTAGACAATGGTTTATTAGTGGGCGGGGCACCAACAGTACAATTCAAGAGTCCGGGTAAAAGTGGTGTCACTTTCGGCGTCCGCGTCTCACGCCCGCGCAGATAATTTAGCAAATTATAAATATATCAATAAGTATATAGTTACAATATTTTCTAACGTTTGTGATCTTTTTATGTTTTAGATATTAGGATCATTTATTCGGAAACCACTCATCGAGTCTTTCTTTCTTCAGCCACTCGAATCAATTGATTGTATCAATCTACTAGCACACCAAAATAATTGGGAGAATCCGGCTTCGAGATCATTAATAAAGTCTATTCTCATGTGTATATTAACAAAAGCACGAGTTGGTGCTCCAGTTGTGGACTTTCATAAGTAATTTTATGTACTTGGTATGTAATTTGTAACATTGTAATTTATTCCTTCAGCAGTATATATCCTCTTGTGTACATTTTCAATTGTCTCAACTAAGGTTTATAACCTGCTGCTCTTTGAACATTGGAGTTGATGAATTGACAATTATAACAAGTATTTTAAGGCTGAATTTAGTTTAAAAATGAATTGTTAAAAGTTATCCGGTACAGTTGTTACGGTTTATTTATATCTTATGTGTCAGTTGGATTTAAGATATTTTCTATTTACTTTAACAAGGATTAATTTTAATGTGTTTTTGGTTTTACATACGACACTCATTATTTCCTTGTGTGTAGTAATTTTACCTCATTTATCCTATTTACTATGTCTATTACTGACTTCGAAATTTCCACTTTTTGATTTCGGTGGGGAAACGTTAGTGCCGGGCTGTTTAATCGAGCGTCTCTTGAGTTGCTACTTCTTGTGTTCATGGGGTAATAATGTATGACCTATTATTCTAGTGTAGTTGAAGTTCTTGCTTAACGATAGGATAGGATAGGACACTAATTTAAGCTAAAAGTATATACTATTTACAGTTTATATACACCGTACTAATATTTATTTTCAATCATCGTTGTTATTTATATCTAAAGCTCATGGCTGTCAGTTTCAATCCGACTGTCTCTTCTTGTTTTTTTTTTTGCCTCTTGTACCTGTCTGGGTGGTTCCGGGGGCGATAGTTAACCAGGCCCGAGATTTCGGGATTGGGGTGAGCAAGGACAGGGGAACGATCTGGAATTCATTCCTGATCTGGACGTTTCGAACATAGTACGGGATGCCAAGAGATTTCCAGAGCAATCGCATATATGTACCTTGGAGTAGGGGAACACTTTCTGCGGTTCCCCATATAGGGAGCGCTTAAATTGGCAATAGAGTGGATAATTGCATTAAAGGCACGCAATTTGGTGGGTTGGGAAATCTTCTTACACTTGAAGAAAGATATAAGGGAGGTGAAAGCGGCAAGGAATTTATTTCTCACAGCTTTAATTTGGTGTAACCAGGAAAAATTCCGGTCGATGATTACGCCAAGATACTTGGCTTGGGGATACCACTCAATGTAATTATCGTTTATGTTGATTTTGGGAGGGTTTCATCGCTTATCCGAAATGAATAATGCGACAGATTTGTTGGCGTTTATTTCTAAACGCCACTTGAAGTACCAATCCAACACTTCGGGAATAAAGCGTTGGATATAGTTTGAGGAATGAATGCCGCATCATCTGCATATATGCAGCTGTGAGAACTGTGGCGTCGGTCGGGAAGTCACAACAGTAGAAGTTGAAAAGTAAAGCAGAGATTTTGGAGCCCTGAGGGACTCCAGCAAGAATAGGTTTTGGGTGGGACAGGTCATTCTGGAACGTTCTGCCCGAACAGACTATCAAAAGCCTGTTTGACGTCTAGGAGAAGCACGAAAACTTATTTACGTTGATTCTTGGCATGGACAATATGCTCAGTAACCCGTAACAACTGATGGTCAGTGCCAGTTGTTTTCTAAATACGAATTGGGAATTGGGGATAAGATTATTCTCCTGAACGTGGTCTTCGAGGCGAGCTCGAATGACCTCTTCAGCGACTTTGCTGATAGTGAAAAGAAGGTTAATGGGTTTGCATTTGCTTGTGTTATTAGCAGGCTTGCCTGCTTTGGGAATGCAAACGACAACAGCACTTTTCCAGGGAGTTGGATGGCGTTAACGATGCCTATTATCATTGCTAGATGTTTGCAGGGGAGGATTTTTATGATGGCATTCTTATTTTTAAGACCAGAAATGATAGCTTTAATTTCAGCTACAGCGGCAGGAGAGATTGGGTTGGAATCCAATTCAGCGTTGGAACTGAATTGTGTGACTACCTGGTGGAAGTTTTGGTGCCGACGTGTACTGGGGTTAAGTAGGAAGCAAAAGTTTTAGCAATGTCGAGGCTGGAATAGAATTTTCTACTTTCGTATTGAAGGTATTGGATTTTGTATTTGGATCCACGAATGGATTTGATGATTTTCCAAACTGTGGGCTTCGGCTTCGCCGAGGAAATCATCGAAGGAATTGCTTTGAATTTCAGTTAGACGAATTTTTAACTGCCTTTGGAGGAAATTTAGATGATATTTTGCTGCAGGGTCACGGGTTCGTTACCACCTACGTCGGGTTTTATTTTTGCACCGTAAAAGTTTAAGGGGGTATTCTAGGTAGGGACATGAATTTTAGGTGATTTTTAAAGTGTCCATACACACGATTCCAACCCTCCTAGCAATTTGAAATGAAAAAAAAAAATATTAATTTAAAATGATATCGCAATTGCATACTTACATTTATTCAATCTGCCATTCCTGCTTCATACATCGGACCTTCTTCTATTTCGAAAAAACTATTTTCCGCGTCTCTCTTCCAATCAAGCAGTTCTGGCCTCCTTTGAAGCGTTGGATGTTCATATTTCGGAGTAGTCAATCCGGGCGTTATATCGTCTCACAGCAAATGAATGAGCTTCCGAACCAATTTTCATTCCCATAAGCGTCATCATTTTTAAAATAGGAATGAAACCTTCATTAAAAATGCAAACAACAATAACTGTTGCTGACTCAACTGTCTGAGCTCCGGAATGAATATGTTTTGGCGCGAAAGTCCAAATTAACGAGTTTAGAGACTCGTTATTATCTTGAGTTTCTGAACCTAAACATCGAGTTAATAATTTCTCTGATGATAAACTCTCATAAATTGGTTTTATAATTTCCAAAACATTATCACACAGAGGAAGATTTTCATGTTGAAACTCCTCTAAGGTATTCTCAGATGCAGCTTTTTTCCACGTACACCAAGGTGTTGTGGATCTTCATCCGCAGAACTATTATGGTAACAAATAGCCCAAACTGCATTTTTCATGTCCTCAACAGAGTCAGGGTGCCGGCAAATCGCTAAACCATAATATGAACGCAACTTAATCAGTTAATTTGCCTTCTCCTTTTCCACCAACTCCTTTATTATCTTCGCTTTCCGTAGCCATGCACCCATTCTTTTCTGCACATGTCCTAAGCATTCTTTTCTTTTCTACTAGTGGATTACCATCATGAAAAATAATCACCTTCGGTAAGCAAGGTCTGGTAGTACGGAGTATTGAAGGTGAGGTAGAACTTCCCATAGATTCCTGGTGGAAGAGCTAACAGAGTTTCTTTGCCATTTGTATTATATGAAGTTCTTAAATCTCGACATTACCTATTAATACATTAGGAATTGCTGAAACACGATATCTTAATTCTGTATCAGTTTTCTGGGGTTCGGGCAGTGTGAAAATAAAACTGACACTAATTTAAGCTAAAAGTATTAAACAATGTATACACTATTTACAGTTTATATACACGGTACTAATATTTATTTTCAATCCGTGTGGTTATTTATATCTAACGCTCATGGCTGTCGGTTTCAATCGGACTGTCTGAATGACTTTTTTGCCTCTTGTAACTCACTGGTGAATCACTTCGGCACGATTTACATGTGTCATCAGCAAATAGAATCAACAATCAACTCAGTTTCATCTGGAATTGGTATATCATTGATATAAATCAAGAAGAGTAGTGGACCCAGGATTGACCCTTGGGGTACTCCATTTGTACCTGTTTTTTACTGGAAAAACTCCTCCCGACGTATGTTTGTTGATATCTATTTGTTAAATAACTAGTTATAAGATTAATACTCGGTGTCACAACTCCATAGTACTCTAGTTTGGATATCAATGCCCGATGGTTCACGCAGTCGAAGGCTCTACTGAGGTCACAAAACGTAGACCCAACATACATTTTCTCCTCAAAGCCACTGATTATATAATCAATAAGATTTATACAGGCTTGAGTGGTACTTTTGTAAGTTGTGATCTTAGAAGGTGTTCAAAAATTTTGGATAAAACAGCTATCATCGGTATGGGTCTATAATTGTTTATATTTCTTACACCCATTTCTTAAAAACTGGAATAACTTTACTTATTTTAAAACTTTAAATAATTTACTCACAGGCGATATTATTAGTTTTTGATGTGTTTTAACAGTCAGAAACTGATGTTGTATATGTCCCTACTCTTTTTCTATTTTTATTCTTTGTTTTGTCAAATGCTTCTCTTACTTCAATAAAAGTTACTTCAGAGAATTTGAAACGTCCGTTGGTTTTGATCGCATTATTTAGATATTCAGACAGAGTTTGTCGAGGTTTTGGCTGGGAACTCAAAATTTGATTTGTTCTGTTTGCAAAAATCAAACAGAGTTTCTTTGCCATTTGTATTTATTTTCAATCCGTGTGGTTATTTATATCTATCGCTCAAGCTGTCGGTTTCAATTGGACTGTCTGACTGACTCTTCTTGTTTTTTTTTGCCTCTTATACATGTCTAGGTGGTTCACCAGTTCCAAGATTTCGGGATCTTAATACGAATCATTATACGCAGAAGTATCATTATTTTTTTTAGTTTTCCAAAGTTTACATCCGTGACAGAAACTAGATTTGACAACTATATCAGCAACTTTTTTGCTACTAGTGTAGTAACTCCGAATAGAGAATTAAAACCTCTTTTT
The DNA here is from genome assembly GCF_024364675.1 of Aethina tumida. Taxonomy (NCBI): domain Eukaryota; kingdom Metazoa; phylum Arthropoda; class Insecta; order Coleoptera; family Nitidulidae; genus Aethina; species Aethina tumida. The sequence goes on from NC_065442.1 coordinate 2,449,642, forward strand.
TTCCCCAAGTCTCATCACCATAAACAGTAAATTCCGTTGGACTTTCATATTATTACTTCTTCATCGTTTGATTTACTTAACCACATTGAGGAAGGGTGGAGGCAGGTTTCTTCCTCTCAACTGTGACGCGGAGAGCCGCCACGTGATTTATCCACGAAATGGATCAGGGATAGGCATGGATGACTGAAGAAGAGTCGGAGGATAAATCCTCGTAAGGATCGACCTTAGAATCCGAAGCGGCTAAGGGGGCGGGGGAGGGCTTGGAGGCCTTGGCCTCGACCAGGGACCGTAAAGAGCCAAGCTCTTTAATAAGGACAGAGATCTGCTCCTCCTGGACGGCGATCTTGTCCTCAAGAGACACGATGATTTCTTTTTGGGCAAGAATAATTTCCTTCTTCTTGGTCATCACGAACAATGGCCAAGAGAAAGGTACCTGAAAGCTACTAAAGTATCAACTTTAAATGCAAAGCGTGTCTGGGTCTAAAATGAACATCAATTTCAAATTCAACAGTCGTGCAATTATAAAAATTACAATGATTGCCAAAGGTTTTAATATGCTTCAAAAAACTACGATCGTGCATGCACTCACCCAGTCTTGAAGCACAGTTACTCTTCTTGTCGGTCAATTGCATACTTATATTCTCAGCCGATATTTCTGCAATATTCAAACCCAGTCGAGACTTAGTTTCGCACGGCGTACACAGCGATCATCGGCAGATCATTCCACATCTTTCTCAAAGTAAATGGAAAAGGTTTACTCCACATCCACTGAGGTAACTGGACCATGTTAACACTTACAGCTTCTGGCAAAATTTCTGTCGTCCCTTTAATGAAAGAATTTGTTTGGATAGATTAAGTTAAAGCTGGCTGTTCTGCTTTTCTGCCTTATTGTCTCCGCCTCTTCTTGACTTACCCCGTCCTGTTTTCCTAATTCGTCCGCTCTCTTGCACTTGCTGACTATATCCCTCCTGTGTGTGAAAATTGTGGCATTGCAGCCTCTATCTGCCATTATATTCTTTATTTCTTCCGCTGCTACTAGTACTGCTGAGGTTTTTCTCTCGCTTACTTCAACGTTCCCCCTATAACTACTCTTTATCTCGATATCCGGATATATATACTTTTAGATGCTCGTCCTACCATTCTTGCCGTACACACCGATGATCGGCAGATCGTTACATATCTTTCTGGAAGTAAATAGAAAAGGTTCATTCCACATCCACTGAGATAACTGGGCAGAATTTAAACTTTGGTGCTATGTTAACACTTATAGTTTCTACCAAAAGTTCTGCCGCCCCTTTAATGAAAGGATTTGTTTGGATAGATTAAGTCGAAGCTGGCTGTTCTGTTTTTCTGCCTTATTGTTTCCACCTGTTCTTGACTTTCTCTGTCCTGTCTTCCTAATTCGTCCGCTCTCTTCGTGTCTTCTTTGCTGTTTCTTTTGTTACATTATATTTTCAAACTCCTCCCGTTTGTCTTCTGATCTTTAACAGTTCTTTGTATTTCGATAATTTGTATTAATTTTGTTCTGGAGTTTCTGCCATTATATTCTTTATTTCTTCCGGTTTCAAAACCTAGGTATTTACAATTTGCGCAACACTTCCTTTTCTTCGTGCAGTGTCTACCCTCGTGCTCTCCCGAGCAGTTGTAACACACCACATTCCAATCTTCTTTGCAGTATTTTGCTACATGACCGAACCTACAGCACTTGTAACAAATCGTAGCACTGTGATTCTCCCTCACATATCAAGTTTCGCCATTAATTATTATCCTCCCCTTTTCTATTATTTTCCCAAAAATTCCCCCTTCCATCTTTAATATGATATTCTCTCTCATAAAGTTTCTGCACTTGTATCTCTTAATTGTTCTAATTTCTTCTGCTTTGACTATTCTTTTAATTGTTTCTTCTAATTCCTCGATGATTACCTCGTCTTTTACTCCTTTTCTCACACTTTGTATTTGTAGTTTAGGTCTGATTGGTTTCTCCTTTTCCATCTCAATATCTTCCCTGTTATCTTTTTCCAGTTTCCTTTTAAATTTTTCATTCTCCTCTGCCGTGTTGTTTTTTTGTCACTATTGGGTTACCTTTCATAACTTTCACTGACTTTATGTTCAGTCTATGCAATCCAAGGTCCTCGACTTTCTTTTCAACATCCTTTTTGTTCCCGGCGTCCTTTACCTTTATGACTAGCTTCTTTTTCCATTCCTCCTTTGTGCTTGTAATTTGCCACTCCGTTGCTTTCCCTGCTTTTTCTAATTTCCTTTCGGTTGTTCCGTTTTTTTCGGCATAGGTTGCAGTTTTTTCTTTATTTCCTTTTTCCCCTTCCCTGTTAGTGTTCTTGCTTTCGGTCTAATGTGCGAAACATCGAAAATTATATGAATGCGACGATTGTTAATTAGAAAATATGTTTCAGAAGGGGAACTTTGATAATATAAAGAACAACTTTTATCATTCAATTCACGAGAAACAGAAGTCGAGTGTCCAAAATATAACTTATTGATACGAAAATTCAGTTTTGATGACGATGACTTTTCAGAGTGATATGTAAAGAAAAATGAGTTTGCAACCAGATTTAGATCAAAACAAAATTCAGATAGATAGAGATTTTCAATGTGAATGATCTAAATGAATACTGAAATTTTGTTGTTAACAAAATTTTTAAACATTTCAATATTTAATGTAAAGGTTAAGGCTTTCATGATTTACATATCTTAGTATACATTTGAATACATAGGTATTGTATTATGTTAGTAACTGATAATTTGTTTTCTAAGATTTCCTGGATAGTGTTGGGTGTGTTGTTTTCTATTCTTTCTTCTCGTGTGTTTTGTATCACCGACTCTAAGATGGGTTATTATAATCTTTTCTTTTCTTCTCATCGGTTCTTTAGGAGTGCTAAGGACGTGGCATTTAATTTCATTCAATTTTGTTGACTATTGTTTCCATATTATACAGTATCAAAAATGATGAACGTGTCTACTCGCGTATTGAGACGGAACATCAATACTCCTTTGTAAACAAAAAAGAAAGATATACATGCAATTATGTGGGCGGGCCGGACTGACTGGAGGGGATCATTTGGTTTTGCTGTGTTTAACATGCGGTTCGTCTCCGCAGACGAGTCGGTGTCTTTGAACACTTTATTTAATTGTTTTTAGTTTTTTTTATTTATGCATTTATTTATTTTATTTAATTTTTGGGATATATTTTATTTTAAAAAAAGAAGTTTATTTTTAGAATACTTATTTTTGTTTTTGATATCGCATATGGAGAGTTACTAAATGCAATCGCAAAGATTAATTTATATTGTGCGCAAGCGCGCACTAGCACGGCGCATTGTCTCTGAGAGTGGGGATTCCTACTACCGGGCAAAATTTTTCTCTCTTTGTCGTGCATCCATCTCTTACAACATCCAGACACGAAGAGCATTTTTGGCACTGTATAGTGGTCTAGGTAGTAAAAAGCTTTCCGGGAAATATATATATATATATATATATATATATAGGTACAGATAATGGCGGAAGCGTCTCTCACCAACCTTGTTAGGTCATACCTTTCGGGCAGAACTTTCCAAGTTCGTGTCCAAAATGACCTATCCAATCCCAAACCGATCCTTGCCGGAGTCCCCCAGGGCTCCAAAATCTCCCCCATACTCTTCAATCTTTATTGTTGTGACTTCCCAACCGACCCCAAAGTTCTCACAGCTGCTTATGCAGACGATGTTGCCCTGATTTCCCACACACCTCAGTATCAATACTCCCGAAACTATATTCAGCGCTTCCTTCCCGAAGTGTTGGATTGGTACTCTAAATGGCGTTTAGAAATAAACGCCAGCAAATCTGTCGCAATATTCATTTCGGATAAGCGACGTCCTCCTCCCAAAATCCACATCAATGATCATTTCATTGAGTGGAGCCCCCAAGCCAAGTATCTTGGCGTTATCATCGACCGGAAACTTTCCTGGTCAGCCCAAATTAAAGCTGTGAGAAACAAAATTCTTGCCGCCTACAATTCCCTAAAATCTTTCTTCAAGTGTAAGAAGATTTCCCTTCCCACAAAATTGCGTACCTTCAACGCAATCATCCACTCCATTGCCACTTATGCGATCCCAATCTGGGGTACCGCAGAAAGTCTCCCCCTTCTTGAAGGAACATATATGCGACTGCTCAGGAATTCCCTGGGCATCCCATATTATGTTCGAAACACCCAGATCAGGAGAGAACTCCAGATCACTTCCCTGGCAGAATCTGCAAAGATTCTTGCCAGAAATCTCCGTGCATCTGTCCTTGCCCACTCCAATCCCGAAATCTCGGGCTTGGTGAACTACCGCCCCCGGAACTATCCTGACAGATACAAGAGGCCTTCCCTCTTGGCTGCCTGAATAAATAAGTTCCCATCTGCCCTTTTGGGTTATAGCTTTTAGAGGTGGTCCCCGATGAAGAGTGGTTTTTAGTCTGTGAGAATCGGACACTTGTCTCCGAATTCCGTTCAGGAGTGCATCTAGTAAGATTTTCCACTCTCTAGTCCAAAAACAAAAAAAAAAAAAGCGGAAGCGCTCATCGCGGTCAGGGATTCCATCTCCCACACGAAATTTCTCGACTCGGTGGGGATGGTGGTGAGAACGGTCCTGGGTGAAATAATGGTAATATCTGCATACATTCCACCAGGAGGAAGATTCCCAGCTGACGAACTTAGGGAAACAATCAGGAGTCACCCGAACACTGTTGATGGGTGACCTCAATGCAAAGAACAGGGAGTGGTTCAGAAACTGAAAAAAGATAACAGGGAAGATATTGAGATGGAGGAGGAGAAACTAATCAGACCTAAATTAGAAATACAGGGCGTGAGAAAAGGAGTAAAAGACGAGGTAATCATAGAGGAATTAGAAGAAACAATTAAAAGAACAGTCAAAGCGGAGAAGAAACCTTATGAGAGAGAATATCATATTAAAAGTGGAAGGGGGAATTATTTGGAAAATAATAGAAAAGGGGAGGATATAATTAATGGCGAAACTTGATATGTAAGGGAGAACCACAGTGCTACGATTTGTTACAAGTGCTGTAGGTTCGGCCATGTGGCAAAATACTGCAAAGAAGAGTGGAATGTGGTGTTACAACTGCACGGGGGTAAGCACTGCACGAAGCAATGGAAGTGTTGCGCAAATCGTAAATACCTAGGTTTTGAAACCTTAGAATGGTGGGACGAGCAGCTAGAAGTATATGTATCGGGATATCGAGATAAAGATAAGTTATAGGGGGAACGTTGAAGTAAGCGAGAGAGAAACGGCAGCAGTACTAGTAGCTGCGGAAGAAATAAAAGACATAATGGCAGATAGAGGCAGCTGTGCAACAATTTTCACAGACAGGAGGGACAGTCAGCAAGTGCAGAAATGCCAGAACAAAGTTAATACAAATTATCGAAATACAAAGAATTGTTAAGGATCAGGTTGCAGTTTTTTCTTTATTTCCTTTTTCCCCTTCCCTGTTACTGTTCTTGCTTTCGGTCTAATGTGCGAAACATCGAAAATTATATAAATGCGGCGATTATTAATTAGAAAATATGTTGCAGAAGGGGAACTTTGATAATATAAAGAATTATACTATTAAAGCAGATTTATTTATATTACCTTGGTCGCAAACGGTATCTCTTACTTTTAAGCTTATATATTCATAATAATTAAGTTTAAATTTCTAACCACAAATTTCTTTGTTTTTTGTGAAATGTAATCCAGAACATACAAATATTTCGTCAAATAATAAACAACAACGTTTATCATTTAGTTCACTAGACACAGATGTCGAGTATCAAAATATAATTTATTAATACCAGATGCAAATTCAGTTTTGATGAAGATGACTTTTCAGAGTCAAATGTTAAGAACAATGAGTTTGCAAATAAACTTGTAACCAGATTTATATCAATGGGTGTGTTGTTTTCTATTCTTCTCGGAATTGTTCACATTCGGTCAGTATATGTTTTACAGTTAGTTGTCAATGGTAGATCTCGCAAAATAGTGGTTCTTTGGCGCTTAGAGGGTGTGTTTTGTATCACCGACTCTAAAATGGGTTATTATAATCTGTTCTTTACTTGTCATCGTTTCTTTAGGAGTGCTAAGGACGTGGCGCTTAATTTCATTCAATTTTGTTGACCATTGTTTCTATATAATATATTTTTATATACATCTTTGGGTGGTAACTTTTAGCAGGAGAGTATCTCACGCGAATCCTTTCTCACTGAAGATGATCTTATATGTCCCCTTGTAGCTGGAAAGAACCTTCTATATGTCCTTCTGACTGGAAGGTATGGTATATCTACCTTCATCACTGAATATATCTTACTACACCTTATTTCTTCTTTTGCAGTATACGTCGACTTTTGTGGGGTGTCGGGTAGTTTTTCTAATACGGGCATGGCTTTAAACGATTGCGCCTCATGGAGGAATTTGACGACATCATTGGGAAGGTCAATTTCCTTTTCAACTAATCCTTTTTTGTTTCAATTGCTGAACAGTTCATCTTCAATTTCTCTTTACTATCTCCTAAATTGTCTGATGATTTATCAGTATCATCTAGCAATGACATCGACTTCAAACTCTTTATCTTCCGTTTAAAACATTCTGGTCCCTTGTATGTTTTAAAATTATCTTTCAACTTCTCATTGCTAACTCTTAAGTTAGAGGATGGTTTCTTCGGCGTAATTGGTAATTTATCTATTAGGGGAATTTCTAAAGTTTTCCGTGCTTCATTGAGGAAATTAAGCACCTCAGTGGGCAATTTTGTGTCAGATGGCTTTGCCTTAGGTGGCGATTGAAAAATGTCATATAGTAATGGCAGTAAAGATGCATTTGTTAATTTGAATAAAAACGTACCGTTGATATTCTACATTAATTTCTGAAAACTATCTTCTTTCACTTTTGCATAAATGTTACACTAAGAACTTCTTTGTTTGCACATAAATTGAAAATATTATCTAATATTTCATATAAAATATATCTCGAACATTGGGTAGTTCTCCACACGTTCTAAAAGATTATCCGCAATATATAATCCTATTTTCTCCAGTTACCTTCTTTACTTGTATATTAACACGTCGTAATAAGTCCCGAGACTAATCCAGAAATGGTCCTAGTAGTACCAAACTGGCCACGTTTCTCTAGAGTACGAACCTTCACATGAAACGTGTAAAAATTTCACGTCTATTGGACCACAAATAGCAGAGTTATTAAGGTTAGAATAAAGTCACTTTGTAATTTGTTTGAAAAATGGAGTAAATCGAGTTTTGCGTGTTGATAAAACATTGTTTTTTAATGGGTAAAAACACCGTAGAAGCCCATCAATGGCTTGAAAAACATTACCCGGACTCCTCTCCATCCAAACCAACAATTTGTCGGTGGTATGCTGAGTTTAAACGTGGTCGTACGGACACAAAAGATGTGGAACGTTCGGCTAGGCCCTTGGAAGCCGTTACACCGAAAAATGTGAGTGAAGTGTTAAAAATCGTAATGAAAAAGCGCAAAGTGAAGGTCCGTGAGATTGCAGAAATGACACAGATATCATCTGGAGACGTATTTACAATCCTTCATGAAAAATTGAACATTAAAAAAGGTTTTTTCTAAGTGGGTGCCGTGATTGCTTTCAGTGGAACAAAAGAGCAAGCCACAAGTCCATGAAAACAAAGGCAAAATTGAACGATTTGGGCTTTGATTTGCATCCCCATCCCCCGTATTCGCCAGATTTCGCCCCCAGCAACTATTGGCTCTTTGCTGATCTCAAAAAAATTCTCAGGGAAAAAAAACTGAATCCTATTTTGAAACATAGGATAAATCCTTTATAAACATGATGTAGAAACGTTGGAACGATGTATCCCTCTAAAAGGAGATTATATTGGTGAATAAAAATGATTTTTGGAAAAAAATATTGTTTTCGTTGTTAGTCTCGGTACTTATTGAACGATGTGTTTTTACATGTCTATTAATTTGAATAAATTATATAATTATTCTATAAACAACAAAAATGAAAAGTTCACACAGAATGAAGATGAACACGACAAATATCTTAAAAAGGTACTAATGATATTCAAAGAAAATAAAGTACAGTAAGTACAATCAAGGAAATGATACTATTAATAATAGACGATACCAAGAAAATAATATTTCTAAAATATACAGCATCGACAGACATTATATAGGCACTAACAGAATTATTTTCTCGAACTGGCTTCCCAAAGAGTATACGATCGGACAATGGAAAACAGTTCGCAAGTAAAGAATTTAGGGAATTTTGTAAAAACAATAAAATTAGGATAATAAAAATCACACCGTATTGGCCTCAAGCAAACGGAGAGGTAGAAAGGATGAACAGGTCGATTTTAATAAGACTTCAGATTTCATATACTAATGAAACTGACCATAAGAAGGAATTAGAAAAATTTCTACTCATGTACAATGTAACACCACGTAGTACAACGAGGAAAACACCATCCCAACTAATGTTTGGAAGAATTATTCGAGATAAGATATCGTCAATACATGATTTGGCTAGTAAAGATAATGATGAAGAACCTATCGATAATGAATGATTAACACTGAACTACGTAACATGCTGAAGACGAGTTATTCAGACGGCAACACTAGACCGTGTTATAATTACAGCCGTATGCATAGTAGAGCGCCAATGCCGCGCCGTCCCATATCCGTATGTTCGCCGAAAATTGCGTTGCAGGATCATTCGCCATCGGAGTAACGCATGCGCATATTTAAAATTTTCGGAGATTACTCGGAGATGCATATGACCATCTCCTGCAATTCGCCGACAAATATTCTAACATGTATCGACGGAAATTTCGTGGATTAGGTTATAATTAAGTTTTACTGTATACTTTAGAGCACATTAAGGAAATTCCCATATTATTTGGATTCAAATTTATTTACATACATAAATTAAAATTAAATTAAATTTAATTTATTTTATTTACATTACACTTTCTGGACTTCCGAAATATATTAATATAAATAAATATAAATATTGTACTTTAGTGATGTTTTGAAGTTTATAAATATATATTTATAATATATATATATATATATATATATATATATATATATATATACAGTACGAAAAATGCTCTTCGTGTCTGGATGTTGTAAGAGATGGATGCACGACAAAGAGAGTAAAGTTTTGCCCGGTAGTAAGAATCCCTACTCTCAGAGACAATGCGCCGTGCTGGTGCGCGCCGGCGCACAATGTAAATTAATCTTTGCGAATGCATTTAGTAACTCTCCGTATGCGTAGGGATGTAGTTCGAGTTCTTCGGATGCTCCATTCCGTAACTTTGTATAATTTTCAATCTGTAAAATGAAATATTTTTTGAGGGTATATCAAAAACAAAAATAAGTATTCTAAAAATAAACTACTTTTTTCAAAATAAAAATGTATCCCAAAAATTAAATAAAATATACTAAAAACAACGTCTGCGGAGACGAACCGCATGCTAAACGCAGCAAAACCAAATGATCCCCTCCAGTCAGTTCGGTCCGCCCACATAATTGCATGTATATCTTTCCTTTTTGTTTACAAAGGGGTATTGATGTTCCGTCTCAATATGCGAGTAGACACGTTCATCATTTTTGATACGGTATATATATATATATATATATATATATATATATATACTAGCTGACCCGGCAAACGTTGGTTTAGGAACTCGGTTACCCCTAAGTTACTTTTCAGGGTAATAAATAATATATATTAATGCAAATTTTAATATTGATAAGATTTATATGACTGAGATAATGTTGGAAATGGTTCAGTGCTCAAATTTATGTATATAGAAAATTGTATTAAAGTATTTTAGACTAAGTACATTAGGAATTAGAAGAGCCTTCCCATAGAAAAGAAACTCTTAACTTAAATTAGTTTGGCAAAACTGTGTAGGTAAAAATGGAATAGTGGTTACGGTACTTGAAATCTTAAACATTTAAATAACCTTGTTATTAAGGTAATTATTTAACGTTTTTAATTGCCAATGGCTAGCCGTCTCAGATCTCAGTGTCGGTTCGTAACTCGTAACTCATTGACAATCTTGACAACTGATCTTTTTGTAATTTTGTTTTGTTTAGTATCCCATCCTATAATGCTCTTTGGCTAATTACGGAAAGAGGTTATATATAACTAATTAAATGATGATTGATCAGTTTTCGACCGGAGATGAAAAATGATTAAATTACTAAAATGGCTATTAAAAAATAAGGGTTGATCGTAGAAGGGTGAAAATTTAGGATTGTATGTATTTTTGTATGTTGTATCATAAAAAAATAGAAACTAAAAATTTTGTCTAAAAAATAAAAAAAAATTTAGGGGTGGACTACCCCTAACATTTAGGGGGATGAAAAATAGATGTTGGCCGATTCTCAGACCTACTCAATACGCTCACAAAATTTCATGAGAATCGGTCAAGCCGTTTCGGAGGAGTATGGGAACGAAAACTGTGACACGAGAATTTTATATATAAGATAATTTATTATTTTATTATATATATTGACACTTGTGGCCTTTAGTATTGCTGGACTTAGTTGGTCCGAGCTTGGGGTCAGGTACTAGGGACTTTTTGCCCCAACTCTTCTGTGGGAATTGTCTTAGGTTGGGTTTGAGGTTTGTTAAGTCATGAAAGTTTTTGGTTTCGGACCGGCAGCGGCCAGTTATGTTATAGCGGGGGCGCAGTCTCCACCGTCTATGATAAGTCGGTGGCCAACTACGGTGCGCATAGTGCCTTGTGTTTTATTAGTAGCAACGTTCAGCTTACATTGCAATATTAAAGCAGTTTAAAACATACAGATAGTATGACTTAAGCCTAACTTAATTCCTACTTTGGATAACAATGTTTGTGCAGACTATCTCGAGCCACCGCATTCATGGCAAAGCCGTGTGTATAAATAAATCTTAATCCTAGTTACATGTTACAAATAAAATGAATGTTCTTGACAAAACTAAGACTATAGTCCGTTTCTGGTGTGTAAATAAAGCTTGACAGTCATACAACAAAGTCACAGTGCATAATAAAACAATATTCAAGGTATAAATAAAACCTGACCAGTAAACAACACAATTACAGAGTACAGTCAAGACAAGACTCAATGTATAAATAAAATCCGTCAGGAAAAAGTAAAGTTATAGGAGTATAAATAAAACCAGAACAAATATAAAAGTAAATTTAAAGCCAAAATTAAAAATAAAAAATAATCAGCACTAAATTAATCAATGAGTAAAATTAAATAAAAGTACATACTGTTGGGATTAAACATTATTTAATCCAAGTCAAAATAGGAGTAATGTCAATAATAAAATAAAATAAAATAAATGTTTGATTAGTACCACACAGTAGTGTCTAGTTAAAATGATTGTTTATGTTATCACAGTTCATTCACACATCAATCGAATTAGAGGCACACAGATAAAATTGGGTGTTTCTCTCACCTCAGTCCGGTTCCAGAAACCCTCTTATACCTCTAGCTGTTGCCGGCCTCGTGGTGGGATCATAATTAATGATGCCTGTTAATGCCCTGTTCGTGTGCCGGAGGACTTTATCAGCAGTATCTCTCGTTCTGGCCTCACCACCTGCGTGTAGAATGTCGCCTTATTTTTAAGCGACATTCCGCTACCCCGGATCCACATTGGCTTCAGTATTTTCATTCGTACCGCCATTTTCTTCTTGATGTCGTCAATATGAGGCCGCTAGGTCAGCCCGGCTCCTGCCCACAGCCCTTCCCTCCAGTATATGCTCCATCACCCTGACTAGCTGCAGCTCCGTTGACAGATTTTTCCTGAAGCCAAACTGGACCAAAATTCTCTGGATCCCTGACCCAGGTCCTCCAATCTCCTGGTCCAGGCGTCATTGCCCTTGTCTTCGATCTCCCGCTTGATTCTGGCTGTCAGATAGTTCAAGTGCCTTTTTGTGTACGGGTCCTGGGTGCGCTGATAGTTCTTTTTTGTGGTTCTTCTCTCTTTTATCAAGTGTTTGAGTGGTTCAGTGATTCGTGGTTTACTGGTTTGTCTGGGTCCTATCCCCGTAGACGCCCACAGGGCCCCCTGAATGTCAGAGGACAGTGACTGGGCCATTCTGTCCAGTTGCGCCGATGAGTCACACATGTGTTCTTCTCCTTGAGTTTGTGTCAGGACCATGTAGAACTGTGCCCAGTTTGTCCTCCGTACCATCTCCGGTGGTTTCAATGTGGGCCCCGCTTCTATCACCAGGCAGATCGGGTTGTGGTCGGATGAAGTGTCAGTTATCGCTGTGACCTCATTGTTGAGGTTTAGGTTGTTGGTTATTGCGACATCTATAACATCCGGCCTACGACCCGCCTGGCAAATCGTCGGCTGACGCGGACCCAGTACATCCCAGTGTTCGATGTTGGCCAGACTACTTAGCTGCCTGCCGTAGGTGTTTTCGCTGTTGCTGAACCACTCCCTGTTCTTTGCATTGAGGTCACCCATCAACACAGTGTTCGGGTGACTCCTGATTCTTTCCCTAAATTCGTCAGCTGGGAATCTTCCTCCTGGTGGAATGTATGCAGATATTACCATCATTTCACCCAGAACCGTTCTCATATCATATATATATATACCGTATCAAAAATGATGAACGTGTCTACTCGCATATTGAGACGGAACATCAATACCCCTTTGTAAACAAAAAGGAAAGATATACATGCAATTATGTGGGCGGGCCGAACTGACTGGAGGGGATCATTTGGTTTTGCTGCGTTTAGAATGCGGTTTGTCTCCGCAGACGTTGTTTTTAGTGTATTTTATTTAATTTTTAGTTTATTTTTAGAATACTTATGTTTGTTTTTGATATACCCTCAAAAAATATTTCATTTTACAGATTGAAAATTATACAAAGTTACGGAATTTAAATGGTGCATCCGAAGAACTCGAACTACATCCCTACGCATACGGAGAGTTACTAAATGCATTCGCAAAGATTAATTTACATTGTGCGCCGGCGCGCACCAGCACGGCGCATTGTCTCTGAGAGTAGGGATTCTTACTACCGGGCAAAACTTTTCTCTCTTTGTCGTGCATCCATCTCTTACAACATCCAGACACGAAGAGCATTAAATAAAGTGTTCAAAGACACCGACTCGTCTGCGGAGACGAACCGGAACAAAGTTTAAAACATAAAATTAAATTAAATTGCAGATTGTGTGTGGTGACCTTAGGGGACTTCATCAGGTCACCGTAAGTCGAGTAGTAAGGAGGATTACCGACAGAATTTCGGCACAAAGTCGAAATTTTATCAAATTTCTTCGTGTTGGGGAGGAACTCCAGGAGGTTCACAGAAAATTTAACAGAATTGCAAATTTTCCAAACGTAACAGGATGCATTGACTGTACCTACGTCCCTATAAAAAACCCAGGGGGACCTCATGCAGAACTCTTTCGCAACAGAAAACGCACAATTTCGATTAACGTCCAAGTATTAGGTGGACCGAATTTGAAGATTTACAATATTGTCGCTCGGTATCCAGGAAATTACCACGACAGTCACATTTTTAATAGGAGTTCTGTTAAAGGTATGTTTTAGAGAAGAAAACTCCCTGTTCGGTGTCCTAAAACGCAAATTCTCATGTTTGTCCAAAAAACTGGGTAACAAAATAGAGACGTCTTGCTCTATTATTGTTGCATGTGCAATCTTGTATAATATAGCAATTATTCATCAGCGTGATGTTATTGACGATTTGGATGACATGAATGTTGATATACATAATGATGATATAGACGTATCTATGCCCGTACCAAACGCTGGTTTAGGTAATTTATTTAGACAAAATGTTGTAAATAATTACTTTAACTAGAACATTTAATTCTAGTGAATTAAAATAATTTGTTCAATCAATTACTTAAAAAATAAATAAAAAAATAAAATTAGTATTTACTAATAAATAATAATAAATAAATATAATAACAAATAAATATAATAATAAATAATAATAATAAATAAAATAAAATACATATTACTAATTTTAATTTTTATTTTATTAATTTACTAATTACTAATTTAGATTTAGGTCTAGTCTTTTCTCCTCCAAATTTAACCTTGCCTCCTCCGCCTAAAACGTTGCCTCCTCTAGTAACGCTTTTTTTATTTTTTTAGTTTCTTGGAAACTGTATGAGGCCTCCTTTGCTTTTCTCTTTGCCTCCTCCAACATGTACTTGGCCTCGCTCAACCCTACTTTATTTATTTCTTGAAGATATTCATTCTCCAGTGCAATGAACTTCATACGTTCATTTGTTAACACTTGATAACACTTTTCTTTTTTTCTTCTTGGCGTTTCAGGAACTGAAAAAACAATTTATTTAAAATTTACCCAAAAACAATGAATTTATTAATAAATTACCTGTATGTTTCGATCTGGTTAATTCAACACCACATCCTGTTGGTGTTTCCTGTTGGTCTTTGGAATCTTCTCTGCTTGTAGTACAAGTTGCCCCATCTTCAATTTATTTAAAATTTATCCAAAAATAATGAATTTATTAATAAATTACCTGTATGTTTCCTACTGGATGATCCAACACCACTTCCTGTTGGTGTTTCACACTCCTTGGAAACTTCTCCGCTCCTACTACAAGTTGCCCCATCTTCTAAAATATTATATATTTTAAATTGATATTTTGATATAATTTAATAATTAAATATAAATAATTTACATACAATTTGAAATTTGACATAAAATTAAGCCATCAGAATCATATGGATTTGAAATTTCGAAATCCATATGAGAGAGGAGGTTGTCAATTACAGGCTGAGGTTTCGGAGACAATGATGCTCCTCCACCGCCTGTAGCCATTAATTCCCTCCTTTCCACCGCCAATTCACTCTTCCTTTTAACTTTATCCCACAACCTCTTTAATTGAATGATTGTTTTCTGTAAATATTTTAATTTAGTAAGTTACCAGCGATTTATAATAATAATATATATTACTTACCTTTTCATCGGCCGCCGCATTAAAGTCTTGTTCAATTTTTGCCCATGCCTTTTTTTTTCTTTCAATATTAAATTGATCGGTTTTTTTATCCTCAATGATGGGATGACCCGCCAAAATCTGGAGAAACAGATCTTTGTCGTAAACTGAATATTTCGACATTTTATTTTTTCATAATTTACACTGCTTAGATGTTAACTACACAAAAACTAGCAAAATAAGATTACTGCCTAACTAATATACAAACTAGGTAAAGTTGCAGAATCCGTTACTAAGGAACATTATCTAGCGCATGCGTCGTGAGCAGTGTGGCCGTTTCGGAAACGGGCTTTTTGCGAACTTTATATTTTCGTTAAACAAGTTCGGTGCCTTTGGACTCAGCAAGATTCGGTTTTTCGGGTTCGGGTCGTTACTGGAGGGGACCCGCATGCTTATGTTTACATTAGCCGCGAAGTAAAAAAGTGTTTTAAAGCAAGCGTTACACGAACTTGAATATATGAAATTCGGTTTGAATCTCCAACATTGCGGTTCATATATAATTTGAAATTAGTAAATAAGTAATTAGGACAAAGCGTTTTCTGGCCCACTGACCAATCACAGCGCTCGCCCCTCCCCTTTTGTGTGGATGCCACGCCCCCTGCTCTGTTGGAGGTGTGGTCTATTGTTGTAGACTAATGAGATGTAAGGGGGTGTTACTTGTTGTGGATGGAGACCAATAGGGAATTAGTTTTATTTGCATTCCTGGCCAATGAGAACTCTTGAAATTTTGCAAAGTTAAGTTGTTGAGCAATGGGAATGCGTGAATAATTTGACATGTGACTTATCCCCCCAAAAAAGTTGATGTCACTGAACATGTGTGACTTATATAGAAAGCCCCGCCCACTCAACGACGAATGAGAAGAAAAAAGCATAATAAAACACACACAATTATTTAAATACATTTATTTCAATTATTATTATTATTAATTACACACACATACACAACCTTCAATGCTTCCTTTGACATAAAAAATCTGCATATTTATCCCAAATCCTATCACTTATATCTATTAATTTTTTAAAATTAACTAATCCAACATTACTAATGTAAGGTACATAATTATAATTATTATTATTACTTATATATTCCTGACAAGTATCTAATAATTGACCACAACCACAAGAACAGTACAGTGCTAAATTTACAAGATAATCAAATTTTTCTTTACTTATTTTTTCTTTCAGTTCCTCCAACTCATCCATCCATGTGTTGTTTCTGTCAAAATCTGCTGCTCTTGTTGCTGCTGTTCCCCTTCCTTTACATCTATTCCATTTTTTTAAAAACCTTTCTAACTTTTTAACAGTCTTATTTGTTTGGCTTCTAGTTCTAATATTCATGATAATTTCCGCACGCACCTTTATCATGCACTAACACCACCACCACCACCGTCGCCGCTGCTGCTGCTGCTGCTGCTTCTGTTGTTCTCGTTGTGCATATTTGACTGCGAATGCAATTAATACGTACCGGAGTACCTTGAATCACGTACACCTGTTTATTAAGAGCAATGATCCAGACACATAATTGAACAAGTTGACCTCGATATTAAAATGATACGTTGCTCCGATGACTCCCCATCATCAAAACAATGTTCCAGTTATTTTTTAATATAAAGCAGTTTATTTTTAATACAGTAACACAATGATTTTTCTTTCTCCGTTAATAGTTGTTCTATTTTGCGAATCGTTTCACTCACTGTTTCCATGCTTGCTTGGTTCATCATACAAATTTATAATTTTAAGTTTCTTAATTTCATCAACAACTCACGTTTCAGTACATATAAATTAATGTCTTGTTGAAGTTTTCTCAATTTTCCCAAATGTATTTCACTTTTAAATATCAATTCTTTTCTTCTATCAGTAGTTGTAGTAGTAGTAGTAGGATACATCAAAAACATACTGAGAAAAAAATCAATAAAGCATCATGTATTTATTGAATTCGTTGAACTTTTGTTTTCTCCCCACCACAGATCTTTACACCATCATGAGTATTCTTTTCCTTTGCACAACCAATTATTCCTTTTAAGAAATTCGTAGAAATATTTCACCTCCATTTGTGGGCAGTGGGGAGGTGATTTAGTTCTAATCAATTGGTTGTGCCGTGAACAATTTTGATCAGCAGCTACAGTGGCACTGTGATTATAACTTTTAATTAATATATCTAATTTTGGACATCCAAATTCCTCAATATTAAAACTTAGATGCTCATAATTTATTTTATTTAAATAAGTCTTTTCACAAGTACCACCTTTGTAAGCTATCTTCCCATTCACAGACTCGGCGGTACGGCAAAGGCCCTCCAATATAGAAAAAATTTCATTAGATTCCAAATCATCTTTGTAATCTTTGAAATCTAATCCATGCAGGTGATTCCTTAACCATACCGTCGTTCGGCGATCTTTATCAGACAGGGATCTGAACGAACCCACTTTAAAATAATGTAAATACGTACGTTCAGTATCCGTGTCTAGTATAGCCAATTCTTTGGGAAGAAACTCTTTGTTCACGTTGAACCCATCCATATCTATAATGTACTTGATATACATTTTGCTGCTGTTGGTGTTGCGGTTCCTGTTGCGTTTGCAGTTGCAGTTGCTGTTGCTGTTGCGGTTCCTGTTGTTGTTGTTGTTGCGTTTGCAGTTGCTGTTACTGTGGCGGTTCCTGTTGCTGTTGTTGTTGCGGTTGCAGTTGCTGTTGTTGTTGTTGTGGTTAGCACATACGTATGTACTATCGCGTTCATAAGTGGTCTGCCACTTCAATGACGTCAGGCCGTAAACGGTCACATTCTGTATCTGCCGTCTCGGCAGTGCCGACTCCCCACCACATCGAGTCGGCAGTGCACGGTAATACTGAATGTGACCGTTTACGGTCTGACGTCATTGAAGTGGCAGACCACTTATGAACGCGATAGTACATACACTTACTGTGTGAATATTTTTTATGATAGTAATTCTGTAAGTCTGGGCTCGCTATTTATATAGAAATATGGTCCGCAAAAAAAGAAAAAAAATTAAAAACCAGTGTAAATTGGATCCATAACTTGATTAATAAATCGTACAGCAGCTGCAATTGCAGTGTACTGTTTTAAAATCTGGTTTTATTAAAAAAAGAAAAAACGGTAGGTAGCATCTGGGGAGCATGCAGATATAAATTGAACACATTTTTTAGAAATGAATCAGTTCGAAGAGAAACAAATATCCATCGACAATAATTTTGCAATTGTCTGTATTTGAGTTTGTATCTGTCTGCGTTATAAACATAAAAATGTAAGTATTTTTTCTTTTTATTATTTTTTTTTGTGTGTTTTATATGTCTCTTTAGTTACAATAAATATTTGTAGAACAATGAATGTAAACGCAATTAATTCGAAGGTTCAATTGAAGAAATATTCACCAATAAGAAGTTTGGAAAAACAAAAAAAATATATTATAAGGGATATGCATATAGTGGACAGTAAATATGGAAAAACAGTACAAGTTGAATTGGATGATGAAATAGTTTATCTACCCAAAAGACTAGTACCCATAGTAGAGGCTGAAATCTCCAAATTTAAACCTGACAAATATTCACTTATATATAAAGCAGACTTGCCTCACAATACGGTTGATATTGAAATAATAGAAAATTAATTTATTTTTAATTGTAAAAATATGATAACCAATAATAATAATATCTGTGAAATTAGTAATGTATGCGATGAAATAGTTAATACAATTAATCATGCAGTTACTATAATGAGTAAATCACAAATTGAAAAATGGAAAAAAATAATTAATAGTAACATTAAACTAATATTGCAAACGATAAAACAAGAAGATTTAAGTATTAGCACAAAAAGAAAGTTATATGCTAATATAAACTTAATGAGAACATATAAAAAACAATTGATATTTAAACAACATGATGCCACGAGATGCGATAAAAACGAAAAAAAAAATCGTGTTTGTTGGCAAATGTTAAATACATGCTTTAATTCTCGCATACAAACAGGTATTATTATTAATTTGCAACATAAAGATGTTATTCATTTTTTCAATGATAACTTTCTTTTATTTAGACGTAATATTAAAAAATTTCTTAAAACACATAGGATAATAAAATTAAACTCCTGTTTTAGCGGCGCATTTCTTAATTGTAATGGGGAAAGTCAAATTAAATATTTCAATACTAAAAATGAGATTTTGGATTCAGGGTCTGACTTAAAAAAATGGTTTGTTGAACATATTGTAGATAAAATTTTGAATAAATTAGAAGAGTTTCAAGAAAGTGATAGTGGATGGGCTTTACATAGGATTTTAAACCTTGAAATAAATGTGAATAAATATGAAATGGGAAATGGTGGTTCATCCTTTTTACAACTACCTAAATTCATAAAAAATAGAAAAGCTTGTATTAATGTTCAAAATTCAGATGAATTTTGTTTTGCATGGTCAATAGTTTCAGCTCTGTTTCCACCTCGAGGTAAACCATATAGAACATCCTCAGATCCACATTTTGATGAAGTTTTAAATTTATCTAACATTGAGTTTCCAATTTCAATGAGAGCCATTGAAAAATTTGAAAAAATGAATAAAATATCTATTAATGTATATACTTTAGATGAGGATGAGGGTGGTAAGAAAAAAAATAGTTCCATGATGGTGGTTCCGTGTCGTTTGACTGAAGAAAAATTATATAGACATGTTAATCTATTAATATTTCACAATAAATACAATCAATCTGAAATTGATGATGATGATGATGATGATGATGTTGATGATGATTTACGATATCATTATGTCTATATTAAAAATCTTTCAAGATTAGTATCGTGTCAATTATCCAATAGTCACAATCAAGTGCACATTTGCGATCGATGTTTAAATTATTTTAGTAATACAAATAAATTAAAAGACCACATTGAATATTGTAATAAAAATAACAAATATAAAATAAGTTTTCCAGATTACAAATATATAAGTTTTAGAAATTATATTAATAAGGAAAAAGTTCCATTCATTATTTATGCTGATTTCGAAACAATTCTCTCACCATTTACTGATGATGATAATGATGATGGTGAAAATTTGATTAATACTAGACGTTATCAAAAGCATGAGTTGTTTAATGTAGGATTTTATGTTAAGTGTTCATATGACGATAGTTTATCATTTTATAAAAGTTATCGTAGCAAGAGTGATTGTATGCTCTGGTTTAATAGCCAACTGAAAACAATTTCTCAATTTGTAAAGGAAAAAATGATACATATTGAACCCATGATCGACAATAATAATTTATCATCATCATCATCATCATCTTCTATTTGTCATATTTGTCAAGTTCCCTTTATGCAACATTCAATTATTGTTCGAGATCATTGTCATTTTACAGGAAAATTTCGCGGTGTGGCACATCAACATTGTAATTTAAATTATAAAACCAAATTTATGATTCCAGTTGTCTTTCACAACTTATCCGGTTACGATGGACATTTTATAATAAAAGAAATGGTAAATTTTGATAAAATAACTGTGTTGCCTAAAAACAAGGAAAAATACATTTCTTTTTCAATTGTTGACGAGAATACAAATATTAGATTTAGATTTATCGATTCATTTAGATTTATGTCAACAAGTTTGGCAAAGTTGGCATCAAATTTAGAAACGAAACCCATTCTAGATACGGAATTTGCGAATGTATCTGATGAAAATTTATATTTGTTATACAAAAAGGGTCATTTTCCATATGACTATTTGGATTCATATAATAAATTGTCGATGGAACATTTACCATCCATCGAACATTTTACAAACCACTTAAACGATTGTAATAGATTTAGCAATGAGGATTATCTACATTGTCAAAACGTTTGGCGTGCATTTAACATTAAAAATTTAGGTGAGTATTCGGACTTATATTTAAAAACTGACGTACTATTATTAACGGATGTATTTGAAGAGTTTCGCAATAATTGTCATAAAAATTATAAATTGGATCCTGCACACTATTATACATTACCAGGATATTCCTGGGATGCTATGTTATATTATACTAAATGTTCGTTGGAATTAATTCAAAATGTCGATACTGTGTTGTTTGTGGAGAGGGGGTTGAGAGGTGGAATCAGTCAATGTTCTCATAGATATGCGACTGCTAATAATAAATATATGAATGAAGATTATGATTCAGAGAGTCCAAGTAAATTTTTGATGTACTTTGACGTAAATAACTTATATGGTTGGGCAATGTGTCAACCTTTACCCTATAGAAATTTCGAATGGATCGATGTCAATGGTGTTTTACAAGTTGCCGACGATTCGGATATTGGATATATTTTAGAAGTTGATTTGGATTATCCTCAACACTTGCACGACACACATTCCGATCTGCCATTTTGTCCGCAATCTCTTATACCACCAAATTCAAAATTACCTAAACTACTTGTCACTTTACATCCTAAGAAGAATTACGTCATTCATTATCGAGATTTAAAGCAAGTGATGCGTTTTGGTCTGGTGCTGAAGAAAATTCATAAAATTTTAAAATTTAATCAATCTTGTTGGCTAAAACCGTACATCGAATTAAATACAATGTTTAGACAGGGAGCTCGAAACGATTTTGAAAAATATCTTTTTAAACTGATGAATAATGCAGTGTTTGGAAAAACAATGGAAAACGTACGAAAATATCGAAATATTAAATTGGTTACATGTTGGGAGGGTCGTTATGGTGCCAAAAATTTGATTAGTAGCCCCCGTTTCCATAGTCGCACCATCTTCCATGAAAATTTAATGGCCATAGAACTTAACAAATTAGATGTGGTATTTAATAAGCCCTTTTACATTGGCATGTCCATTTTAGACTTATCAAAAGTATGTCTTTACGAATTTCACTATAAGGAAATGATTCCTCATTTTAATAATAATAATTTAAAATTATTATATGTCGATACAGACAGTCTTATATATCGAATTGAATGTGAAGATGTCTATAAGGATTTTATCAAGTTAAATTTAAATTTATTTGATACCAGTGACTATCATGCAAACAATGTTTACAATATTCCTTTGACTAATAAAAAAGTGGTGGGTTTAATGAAGGATGAATTAAATGGAAACATCATGACTCATTTCGTTGGTTTGCGATCTAAAATGTATTCATTTAAATTTATTGAAGGTAGCAGCACTAGCAGCAGCAGCAGCAGCAGCTGCTGCTGTCATGATAATAGTAATAACAAATCTGTTAAATGCGTTAAAAAAGCTAAAGGAGTTAAAAGTAATATTATAAAAATTTCTATAACTTTTGATGATTATGTAGAATGTCTAAATAAAAAAAAAAAATGAACTATATATCAATCAAAATTTAATTAGATCAAATAAGCATAATGTTTACAGTATTACACAGAAAAAAATTGGTTTATCATATTTTGATGATAAAAGATATAATAATGTTGATGATGATGATTTTGCTACCCTATCTTGGGGGCATTATAGTATAGAAACACATGTATAATAATAATAATAATAACAATATATGTATGTATTAATAAAATTGTTAATAAAAACACTGTTGTTTTTTTTTTATATATCTTTACACATGTATAATAATAATAATATATGTATGTATGTATGTATTAATAAAATTGTTAATAAAAACACTGTTGTTTTTTTTATATCTTTATTTAAATTATTTACAATATTCCATATCCAATAGTACTTGATCCTTGAAAAATATCAAACATTCGGTGAAACAGAAACTTTCAAGACTGTCATTAACATTGGAAAAGACTTCTAATGCCTTAATCCAAGGTACATCACCACCACCACCACCATCACAACCACCATCATCACTATTCTTATACAGATCATTTAAATTTCGTAATACATTATAATAATATTCGTAGAAATTAAGATTTCTTAATAGGTTCACCTTTTTTGCTACAAGATGTTTGTATGTACTTAGAATTTTTTTCACATCTGACACACATAAATCGAAAAATATGTTGTATTTTTCACATATTTTAATTATTTTTTTATGATGATGATAATGATGTTGATCATTGGTTAATGAGACACAAACATAAATGCTTTCGTTAACATAACATTCTCTCATAATGTTGTTGTTGTTGTTGTTGTTGTTGTTCAGTTGTATAAACTCTTCACATATCGCCTCCGACAATATTTCCATGAGATCATCCCATTCTACTGTAGTAAATGAAATTTTTATATCTCTGTTAAATTTATCCTGCAATTCTATAACAATTCGAAAATTATTGAATTTATTCAATCCACATGTAATTTGAGTTGTCTGATTGATATTATAAGTGGATTTTATAAGAAGATTTTGCGATGGATCATAATTATCATCACCATCATCATCTTGCAGGTTTTCATAATCTCCTCTTCTTTTTCTTCTTTTTCCTTCTCCCCCTCCTCCTCCTCCTCCTCCTCCTCCTCCTTGACTCATACCATCACTTTTAATATCACCACAAGTTTGAAAAGCAGCAGCAGCAGCAGCATCAGCATCAGCAGCACTATCCATCATCATTATTATTATTATTACTATTATTTCTACTAGCGACGCTACTAGACTGTGAAATAAATCTAAATAAAATTATTAATTTTTTCATGACCCCCCCCCCACTTCCCTTCTTCCACCACCCCTCTCTCTCTTTGTTTACAACAAATCGTTTTTATTAACCCAGCTGTTTTGGTTGGTTGGTAAACCAAACCATTTCACGTAGGCCTTATTGCCCTTTCGTTTAAGGACTTTTTCCACAAGATAAATGTCGGGATATTTTGCTAGTTGCAATTCGTGTTCGTAAAATCCACCCATTATTCGATCTTGATGATCGTCTTGCAAAATATACGTTGTAGGATGGGTTAAATTGACTTTTTCTACGGTGAAAATTTCGTTGGACCAATTCGGTGTGTAGCCCTTGTTGAATGCCTCTCGGTATTTACTAACACGCACTTTATCGCCCACTTTAAATTTACTTTCGCGATAGATTTTTATGTGATTAAATGCAGTTTTCAATAGTGGCTGTTCATTTTTAGTTGTGACATCTATCGGTTTCATTCCAATTGTAGTGTGTTTAGTTGAATTGTACTTTAACACGATTTCGGGTAGAATTTTCAACCATTTGTAGTTGCCTTAAAAGCTAAATTCTTTCCACATTAACGATTTTAATGTACGATTAACACGTTCGACTACCGATGCTTTTTTTCGAACTGTACGTTGAATAGTGATTAATTTTCAATTTGCTCATTAACATTTTAAAATCTTTATTATAAAATTCCTTACCCATGTCGGTTTGTAGATTGACGGGGACATTATTTGTTGAAATTAGAATTTTTTGCATTGCCTTTGTTACGTCTTTGCCGGTTTTATTCTTAACCGGAACGGCCCATACAAATTTAGAGAATACATTGATAACAACCAAAATATAGCGAAATCCATTGTTTTGTCGTGCATGCGCTATCATTTCCACCAAATCGGCCTGATACAAATCATTTAAACCTTTCACTATTACATGTCGTCTTTTAAAAGTTTTCCGTGCCGGTTTGTGTAATTCATTAATAATCTCACGTTTGTAATTGATAACTGCGGCTGTGGTTGCTGCTGCTGCTGCGGTGTCGTTGATAATTTTCTTTTGCTTTTTCATTTTTTTAATTATTTAAGGGTAAGTTAATAAGCAAAGTTACCAGTGATCTTTGACCTACGCTACCTGGTTTCGAATGTGTTATTATGATAGATTGTCCTTTTTTAAATTTTTTACCGATAATATTTATGAGGGGGTTGTTTAACTTTTTCCCATCAATGTAGAGGGTTAGTGTAGATGGAAATATAAATGCAATTGATTTTATAGTTAAATCCAATGGAACTTTGAACTCTGTCAAACCGCTACTTAACTGAACGTGATAATCATTTTGTTTATAAGGGTTAGCCGTCAACGTTCCCTCGAGTGCAATAAAGTCAGTGGAATGGGATTCTATGATTTTCGGTTGTTTCTCAATTACAATTAGACGATCGTGTATATCCTTTAGCATTTTCTCAAGACTTGGAATAATGTTTGTCAATTTAGAGTCCATTAATGATTCCATATCGGATTTATCGAGTATTGATGTGGTTGTTAGTTTATTATCAACAATCGATTCAATAATCAAGGTTAAATTTTTAATTTTATCATCAATTAGTGATTTAACAAAATCTTCACTTAACATTGTCGATGTCTGCTGTTGCTGCTGTTGCTGCAGCTGCAGCTGCAGCTGATTCCGTCCAAACTTATCAACTGACATTTTCTAAATGACTTAATGTTAATGATTTTTATTCAATTATATTGGCTTCTTTTAGTTCTTCAATTATGCTGTTTATTTCGTTGGTATGATTATTATTTCCAGCCATTTGGGAAGCAACTAACAATTTTAATCTTTCCACCAATTCATTTGGATCATCCCAGTGTACATATTCTATGGGTTTTTCATTAAACCGCATTAAAGTACCAAATCCCTTTCCTTTTCTTATTCTTCTTTTTATTATTCTTCTTTTACTTTCTTCTCCCAATCCTGCTCCTTTATGATGATGCATTCTTAATTTCATCTTTTTGTGCTGTTTGTCTGCTTCAATCTGTTCCTCTGCCAACGCGTTTAACATTGGTTTAATTACAAATTTGTATTTGTCACCTCTGTGTCCAGCCACTTGCTCGTCTTTTTTAAAGTTCCTTTTATGAGCATTTGTTTCTAAAAGTATTTCTTGAAAATTCTTTATATCCTGGGGTGTAGCAGAGTTTTTCGGTTTATTTAAAAATATCAAGTCATATAGACCGGGAGTCCCTTCATAAATTTTATTCTTAATCGTTATATTGGGACCTTTAAAATCCATTTCTGAATCGCCAAATTTAAATTTATCAGTTAGAGGATCGTGACTTAGATAGTGATGATCAAATTCATGATTGGTGTCCCTAATAAATCGAGATATATAAATTTGTGGTAATTCATGATATTGTTCCAAGTATTCCATAAAAGATTCTTCAGGTATAGATTCAATGATTGATCTACTATTTCGATTTGCAATTTCATCATTATCATCATCATCGTAAATGTAACTTCCCTCATTGTTGATAGTATTATTATAATCATCATAATAATCGTCATTATCTGATTCAGGTGTATGTGTAAATGTTACACTATCATCTATAAATTGTACTTTCCTTGGAGAAAACGTTTGTTTCTGTTGTTGTTGTTGTTGTTGTATTGGACTTGTTCCAACATGTTTTGTTTTCTTATTTTCTTTTTCTTTTTTTCTCATTTCTTTCTTAGGTGTAACATTATTATTATTATCTTCTTGTTTTATATATTCCTGTTTGACGGTTGAAGATGGTGATGATGATGATGATGGTTCAACAGATTTTGTAATAATTTGACGTAATGGTTGTAGGGCTCGTTCAATATTAATTCCTCCCGATTTTAAAGCATTCAATTTATGTCGAATTTTCTTGCGCACCTGCACCAATTTTTTCGTAATAGTTGTTTTGTCACGGTCTTTATCATGTTCCATGGCAACAACGTTTTTTCTGAATGAAGACATTTATGTATGGGTATATTATTTATAATAAAAAATACTATAATGCAATAAAAATATCAAATCCCTTCCTATAGCGACCGCAGTTCAAATCAAAATCTTTACAGATTACCAAAAATCCATGTTTTGTTGTTGTCCAACACTCTGAACACATATCGTAGAATATTTCGAATGACATGTCCGTATTGACGTGATCATTATAAATATGTTTTAAATTCATATTGTCTTGTTTGAATAACACCAACATGTTCGCATTGTCACGTACAAGATGTTTGGGAATGTGAGCGTAGGTTTGCGTTAAATAAAAGGAATCGATCAAGTTATGTCGACCCATTGCGAAAAAATCTCTCATTACACTCTGTTTTTCACATGCCACATCGTCAAATATGAAAATTGAATTTTTCCTCGCTTCAGAAGGACTCATAATATTTTCGTTATCGTTAAATTCAAAGTACTTAATATCTTTGATGGGTGCGAGTAGTTTTTTCAAATATTGATAGATGGGTTAGTAGAGTGATTTTGAATAGACATATACATTTTCAAAACGTAAGCCGTTAATGTGTTCCAACAAATTTAGCATTAGGTTGGTTTTTCCACAATTCGAAGGTCCCGTAATTATACATCTGATTGAGTTGGGAAACAGCACACCGTGACGAGCAGATGGTGCAGGTAAATGTTTGTCTTGTTTTGCGGTGATAAAATCGTCAATTTTTAAACTATACGGCTGCTTAAGTAAACGCATTCTAATAAACTAAGATTTATTAATCAACACTGTTATATATACACTTTTTTTCATTTCATCACTAATCAGTGTGTGTGTGTGTGTGTGTGTGTGTGTGTATGTGTGTGTGTGTGTGTTGGGGTACAAAATAATATAATAATAATAATAATAAAATGCGTTGTGATCGAACAAATGAGTACACTCGTAGAAAGTCCGCAGCTGTGAAGAAACGTACTGCTGCTGGTGTTGATGTTGCTACTAGGACTGCAACCACAAAAAATAAAAAACAACAAAAAACAAGAACAGGTTACGGTTTTCTAAACAAACTTATCGATAAATTGCCTGTTGAATTACACATTCCCGGTTATAATTATTGCGGTCCCGGTACGAAATTGGAGAGGAGGTTAAGTCGAAACGATAAGGGAATAAATCCGTTGGATGAGGCTTGTAAGGCGCACGACATTGCCTACTCACTGAATTCCGATCTTTCCAAACGACACGAGGCCGATCGAATATTGGCGCAGAAAGCAAGTGAACGGTCTAGAGCTTCTGATGCAAATTTCAAAGAAAAATTAGCCGCCTTTGGAGTTAAAGCAGCCATGAAAGCTAAAGTTAAACTTGGTATGGGTATTATTAAAAAAAGTGGTGGAACAAAAGTGAGAAGAGGAGTAGGTAGCGCAAAAAAAAAGCGTAGTCAAAATCGTATTAGCAAAGCTGGAATAAGAAGAGGAGGTGGTGGTAGTGGTGGTGGTGGTGGTGGTGGTAATGTTGGCATTTCATTTCAAAGTGCATTGAAAAAAGTACGTCGAGTTTTACGTAAAAAAAACCGAACGATGTTTCTTCTGCAATCAAAATTGCTCTTAGAGTGATTCGAGACAGTAAAATAAAGAAAGGAAAAAGAAGTAAAATGTCTAGAATAATTCCTATACCAAAAACGGGAGGTTTTCTTCCGTTAATTCCTCTTTTTGCCGGTCTGAGTGCATTGGGAGCGTTAGCGGGGGGAGCGAGTTCGATTGCCTCGGCCGTGAATAAAGCCAAATCAGCTCAAGACCAGCTAAAAGAGAAACAACGCCATAATGAAAAAATGGAAGCGATCGCTATGGGAAAGGGTTTAGTTTTAAAACCACATAAAAAAGGTTTAGGTCTTTTTGTAAATCCCTATTCGTATTATGCCGGAACTGCAACAGAAAAAAATTTTCCCTAGAAAGATTACCAAAACGTGCTCTAACAAATCTAGATTCGATTAGATATGTTAAATTATTAAAAATTAAAAATTTTCGAGGTGTCTTTATGCGAGACAATTTACCAAATAAAATTCGTAAACTCAAAGAATGCGGTATTGTTAATCTCGATTGTGAACAAGGACCAGGCACCACTGGGTTTCTTATATAAAAAGAAATAAAGAGTACATCTTATATTTCGATAGTTTTGGTAATCTTAAACCACCCAAAGATATTATTGATTATTTTAATTCATCCGATTTTACAACAACAACAACAACAATTGATTATAATTATAATAATTTTCAGAAATCCAATGACTACTACAATTGCGGTCATTTATGTTTGGAATTTTTGTATAAGTATTCTTAAAAATATAGTTTTTGTTTAGTATATAATTTGTGTTTTAAGAGAGAGAGAGGGAGGTAGAATGAGAACGTTCAGTTTTACAGGCACCGAATCTGTTTTATCAGCAGACTTTTATCCACCCTTAGATCTTAGAGAATACGAAGATGTTGATGATGAAGATGGTGGTGGTGGTGGTGGGGGTGAAGACTTTGCTTTAGGCTTTTTAAGTTTAGAAGTATACAATTCAATTCCCAACATTTATATAGGTAAAAATAAATTTTATATAGACAATCATACGCTTGAAATTCCAACAGGCACCTATGATATTAAAGACATTAATTCAAATCTTTTAAATCAAATTGATCTGTTAAATAAAATACATAAAAAACATATGATTTTGTCGATACATCCCAATTTAAATACATTGAAATGTGAAATAAAATGTACACATGTTGTGGACTTTTCCAAACCAGATTCCATCGGAGATTTATTGGGGTTTGAGAGTAAAATCTTGGATGTAAACAAACTAAACGAATCGAAAAAACCAGTTAATATAATGAAAGTGAATGCAATCAAAGTACTGTGTAATATTATAACTGGTTCCTACGATAATGGTGTCATGAGCCATATTTTACATGAATTTTTCCCAAGCGTAGGTGCTGGTTTTAAAATTATAGAATCCCCACAAAATGTCATATATCTTCCTTTAAATACGAAAATTATCAACAACATAACATTTAAATTGGTCGATCAAGATGGTAAACTGCTCAATTTTAGGGGAGAAACGATAACATTAAGAACTCATCTGAGAGCTGTCGATCGATTGAAAAGTAAGAGAAAACAAAGAAAATGGTTATAAAATATAATAGATCTCAATCTAGAATTATTCAGACACAGTCATCTGAAGGGTTAACAACTAATAATATCGCTTTTTTAATATCGCTGGGATTCAAAGTTAAGAAGCAGCAGCAGCAGCAGCTTCAGCATCAGAATAAATACCATGGATATTTTAACAATAAATGAAACGGCATTTTTCGACAATTCCATCATTAATGCAGAAAAACATTCACATCTACCATACATTTCCAATGCTTTTAACAACAACGACGAAATAAAAATTCCGATTCAACAAACCGACTTGTACACCTTGCCATGGGACAGTTACATTTATATTGAAGGTAAACTTTTGGACGATCAAGGTAATCCCGCCAAAACAGCTACATTTGTAAACAACTTTTTTCCTTATCTATTTGAAGAATTGAGATATGAAGTGGGAGGTAAGGTCATTGATCGCGTTAAAAATCCAGGAATTACTACCACTCTAAAAGGTTATGTTTCATTCAATAGAAACGAAGCGACGCGTCTGTCGTGTGCCGGATGGGCTGAAGAAGAGAGCATTGTAAGTGTTGACGATTCAAACACGGGCTCTTTTAATTTAAGCATCCCTTTGCGTACACTCTTCGGTTTCGCTGAAGACTTTAGAAAAATAATTGTTAATTTACGACAGGATTTAGTACTAATTCGTAGTAATTCCGATTTAAATGCCATCTATAATACTGACCCGAAAGAGAAAAACAAAGTAAAAATTAATAAGATTATTTGGAAAGTTCCGCATATCGCGGTGTCGGACGTTGAACGTTTAAAATTACTATCGACCATCGATAGTGGTAGAGAATTGGAAATTGGTTTTCGCAATTGGGAACTATTTGAGTATCCTCTTCTACCAAAAACTCAAAGTCACACGTGGAGCGTAAAGTCGGCAACGCAGCTCGAAAAACCTCGATTTATAATAGTTGGATTTCAAACAAATCGTAAAAACAATTCCCTTATTAATTCCAGTATTTTTGATCACATTAATTTAACTAACATTAAATTGTATTTAAATTCAGAAATTTTCCCATATGATAATTTACAAATAAATTTCGATAAAAATCAATATTCCATGTTATATGAAATGTATTCAACCTTTCAACAATCCTATTATGAACGATCAAACAAACCTCTATACAATCATCATCAATATAGAAGAATTTGTCCCATAGTCGTTATCGATTGTCCAAGGCAAAATGAAATTCTAAATACCGGTATGGTGGACATTCGTCTCGAGTTTGGTTGGTGGTGGTGGTGGTGCCGGAGGCGGTAGCGTTAAAGATGGTAGTGTAATAGTAATATTATTATAATTGTGTGTGTGTGTGTGTGTTGTACTTTACATTAGTAACGTTGAATTAGTTAATTTTAAAGAATTAATATACAGATTTTTTATGTCAAAGGAAGCATTGAAGGTTGTGTATGTGTGTGTAATTAATAATAATAATAATTGAAATAAATGTATTTAAATAATTGTGTGTGTTTTATTATGCTTTTTTCTTCTCATTCGTCGTTGAGTGGGCGGGGCTTTCTATATAAGTCACACATGTTCAGTGACATCAACTTTTTTAGGGGGATAAGTCACATGTCAAATTATTCACGCATTCCCATTGCTCAACAACTTAACTTTGCAAAATTTCAAGAGTTCTCATTGGCCAGGAATGCAAATAAAACTAATTCCCTATTGGTCTCCATCCACAACAAGTAACACCCCCTTACATCTCATTAGTCTACAACAATAGACCACACCTCCAACAGAGCAGGGGGCGTGGCATCCACACAAAAGGGGAGGGGCGAGCGCTGTGATTGGTCAGTGGGCCAGAAACCGCTTTGCCCTAACTACTTAAATAATATATAATTCGCGAAATTTATCTTCGGGCAGTCCCGCTCCACAAGCCAGTGGTGGCGGGAGGCCGACGGATCAACTGCAAGCCCAATCCTCACCCAGGGAGGTTCTAGGACCTTCCTCAGATTGGGCTTGTTCTTCCGGGAACCAGTTGACAGGGGGCTGGCATCTTTGTCAGTCCCGTCTTCTGGTTCAACTTCACCCGTGTATGTATATACACGCCCTTTCCCCCATATGTGCTAGCACATATGGTTTCCAATTGGTTATGATCTCCGGATCGGTGCCCGGAGGGGGGTTTACACTTTCCCCTCTCTGTCCCCAGAAAAAAAAAAAAAAAAAAAAAAAGCGAAATTCACCGTCGTTTTTCTATTAATCAGACTTAGTTTTAAAGTCTGAAAGAATTGTTTGAATTATTCTTAATAAAAATTTTGTTTTAAGAAAATAATATCCATTAAACGTCCGTTAATTTATATTTATCAATTATGCGTTAACAAAAATGATTGTACACAGTTACATTCTTTTGCCACGATAATTTATCGATAATTAATCTTGTTGGCAAACAAATGTGATCTGCTACAAAAATCGTATCGCGCTGAACACGAGTCTCTATAATAAATTGTTATTAAAATTAGACGTATAAAGTACTAATGTTTAACATTCACAAGAAATTTTATCATTAAATATTATTTTCTACACTTTTAAATCTAAAATAAATCTATACTCTTATTTTATTGCTCAAACAAAATGCGTAATATGATATCTGTAATAATGTTCCAACAAATATATTGATTTGTCAATTTTTTAACAAGCTTATTCTATAATTGTATAATTATTTCTAATAATTATGCTAAATATATTATATATATGTTAGCTTACGTCATCACCTTCACCGATGGACCGATGCGACGTGCTCACATCTATTTAGACTAGTTTTGTTTTATAAGCAAATCTGAAGTATTTGTTTACATTTAATATTCGGGGCAGTTCTTAAGAAAGAACCAGGCAGTCAAGCTTTAGATGTCGAGGGTTAAAGTACGTTTGTTGTAATAAAGCGTATTATTGTGAATTTAGTGTTTTAATCAAACTAAAAAGACATATTAACAGTCGCTAATCTGTCATATATATATTTAAATAATAATAGTATTTCTCTCAGAAACTTATTGTATAAGATTATTTTAATAATTAACCATAAATAAATATTTATTATTTATTATATTATTATTATTGTTTATTTTATAATTGTAGTACTCTTATTGATTGCATTTCTTTACATTGAAACGAATATTTTCTATATTCACACTGACCCAAAAGTTTCATTCTAATAATGCAAAGATAACACAAAATGTTGCGGACAGCAAATCTTATTTAATACGCTTTGCGGTTAAATACACAAAACTTTAACAAAAAAACAGGTCATATATAACTGCAAGCGGTTCAATAGCAGTCGTGTTTCAATTCGGAAACCGATGCGTGCCGAATGTAATAAACGAAAACGAGTACTCCAAAAGGTGTCATATCATTGCAATAAAGTATCATCCGATTAAATGCGAAGGGTACCCGTACGAGCCCGAAGTTCTCGTGTTCCCGCTCAAAATTTTTGCGCGTAACGTAGGACGGCTCGTTATTTAGGGTTTATTAAACATGTGGAATTTTTAATAATCAAATATAAATAGAAATTAATTTCAACGGTATATATGTATGGGATTGTAAGCATTACTTTGACTAATCATCTGTTTGACAATAGTTGTCAATGAATAATGTAACAGTTGTATGTATTGGGTTATTAATCTGGGATAGATTTCTAAATGATAATTTATCGCAGGGTTTAAATCTTAATATAACGTTAACAGTCAAAACAGTTGGAAACTTATTTGTAGTACATTAATGTTTATTATTTGCTTGATGTAGTTATATATAACGAACATGTTAATGAAGAATGTATATAAATTAAAACATTTTTGGGTGGGATTGAAAGTAAAAAGTATTAATGTAATAATATTACTTAAAATTTGTGAACAACAAAAATTAATATGGTAACTAACAACAAACTGTTGATCAATCCTATTATTAGTAATTTAATTTAATAAACTAAATAAATCATAAGAAAATAATTCTAAAACTATTAGACTAAGTTCACGTAATATCACCTTGGTGGATAATCTGAAATATAAAGATAATTTAACATTGAATAGTTCTTATTTAAATCATTTTACCTTATATAGGGATACAATTACCAATAATAATAATCTGAAGCATTTATTGTCATCTGCACAACAATTATAACTTTGTAAAATAAAATATCGTATTGTAAAGGCTAAAATATGAATTATAATATATTATATATTTAAATATACATATTATCTCTATTATATGGAGCTAAAACACTTATTCAAATTAGACATTTTACCAAATTTTTTTATATAATTAATTATCTTATTGATACAGATCTTGCCTCGTAATTATACACAAATTTACCTTTAAACTTAATCCCGTGCCAAATTTCAACAATATGTCTAATTAATTTGAATTTCCTCCAATTAAATGTCTCTTTTCACTGTATGAAGATAGATGGGGAAAACCGTTGCTAAAATATATATTCATCTTAGATTTTTCAACAATATATTTTGTTAATTTTAATTACCTTAAATTAGGTTAGGTTAAGTTAGGTTAGGTTATGTTAGGTTAGGTTAGGTTAGGTTAGGTTAGGTTAGGTTAGGTTGGAATTTGCTGTATAAACTTGGTAGAAAATGACCTAAGTTTGACCATTAATATCTTTGTTATTAAAGAATATTACGACTTCAAAACACTATGTCATGTCAAAGATCAAACATTTATTAATCCACACCCAAAATGTGAAATAGATTGATTCCGAAGTTTTTGAGAATTGTTCCAAGTCGTCGACGGCGTTTGTATAGTGAATTTAACACAGGGAGACGCTGCTTTTAAAGTTTAAAATTTTATTGATTACAATCACGTTACATATGAAGAAACATGTATGTTAATATTTATTAATTGACATTGAGTTTTTCATGATAATAAAAATATTCAAAATAATTTTATATATTACTAAGCTTTAACGATAAAAATCCATAAAATAAAGAATTATTTTTGAAATGTGTTTTTGTCCATATTTAAAAAGGTTAAACTGCTCCGATTTTCCGTTAAAAACAAGGAACATAATCCAAAAGGTTCACTTTTATGAATAATTTTAAAACAAGAAACAAATGTCAGTTAACTTTTTAATTTAATATATCTTGAGTATACGATAATATTAGTCATATATTTTATTTTTATATACGTTTGTTGTGTTACATATATTTACAAGCCCGTGTGTATATATATAAACAAAATTCACGAGATATTACTTACAATAATAAATAAAATTTTTGAAAGTAATTGTGACTTAAAATTATATGGTTACGTTAGTTATTAAAATCATATTTGTTTTAAAATTTATTTATAAAATTTCACACTTTGTACATAATGTTTCAAAAGTATTGAAGTTATATTTCTTTATTAAAATTATTAAACAAATTTTTAGTCTGGAGTAGTTAATATTATAATAACTTTATAAACCGTGTCATTAATTTATAAACGAAGATTCTTCCTATGTTGACATAAACATTACTTAATTTTACTCCAAAAAAGATTTATATCTGCTTTGCATATTACAAAATATCTACGCATTTCCACCAGAATTACCAAGATTTGTATATTCTACGGTTTGCTATACTTCACGCAGTTTTTGGTCGACAGCTCCGGTCCAAATCCGTCGCGCCGCTGTTCGCAGAAAGCCATCGCGCGGCCGGCTTTCGTATGTCTTCGCATTTATTCGTCAAATGTCGGGACTTAAGCGAATGATATGGACCCACTCCAAATTGTCTTACGGCTGTATGCATAGTCGTTCGCCGGAGATTCACCGGAGACTCGTCGGAGACTCATCTTAGCGGGCGGACGGCGACTCGCCGGCGTGGAGATGGAGTAAAAATTGCGTTGCAGTCGTTCGCCTCTCCGGCGAACCGCCAAATATCTCTCACTCACTTTTTTCGCTCGCTCACTCACTCGTTTCTCAATCTGTCCAGTAACCCAGACAGTCCTCCCACCCTCATTTACACTCTGACGTACTTAAGGGCACATGTATGAGATCCAAACTAAACCAACATGAAAAATTCATTTAAGATATCAAATTTCCCTAATCATATTTACTTTGAAAACGCATAACTTATCAGTTATCACCCAATTATTACAAACTCTTGAGTTTGGGGCTATTAGAAAACATCCCTAAGATAAAAAAATGAATATTCTGCTCATATGTTAATAGTCCTAAATTAAACATTACGTACCGTTCACGACTATACAATAATGTATATATAAACAAACAAATATATATTATAAACAATATATATTTATAAACTTATAAGTACAATATTTATATTTATTTATATTAATATATTTCGGAAATCCAGAAAGTGTAATGTAAATAAAATAAATTAAATTTAAATTATGTATGTATGTAAATAAATTTGAATCCAAATAATATGGGAATTTCCTTAATGTGCTCTAAAGTATTCAGTAAAACTTAATTATAACCTAATCCACGAAATTTCCGTCGATACATGTCAGAATATTTGTCGGCGAATTGCGGGAGATGATCATATGCATCTCCGAGTAATCGCCGATTACCGAAATATATTAATATAAATAAATATAAATATTGTACTTTAGTGATGTTTTGAAGCCTATAAATATATATTTATATATATATATATATATATATATATATATATATATATATATATATAACGGTACGTGAAAGAAGTGTGATATAAGTTGTTAAAATATTGGATATTAAAATTAATATTGATATTAACTATGAATCGCGATCGATTAATTAATGATTTAGATATAGCATATGATGAAATACGATTTATGCAGGATTTAGAAATTGACATAAATCCACCAAGCAGGTAAGAATTATATATAAATAAATAT
Source organism: Aethina tumida (assembly GCF_024364675.1). Classification (NCBI taxonomy): domain Eukaryota; kingdom Metazoa; phylum Arthropoda; class Insecta; order Coleoptera; family Nitidulidae; genus Aethina; species Aethina tumida. The sequence goes on from NC_065442.1 coordinate 2,486,209, forward strand.
AAGTATATATATATATATATATATATATTGCCTGTGCCTTTTCTGATGAGTGTTTTGTTAACACTACGTTTTTATGCAACAGGAAGTTTACAGGTGATAATAATTTTGCGATAGATAAAAATTTAAAACATAAAATTAAATTAAATTGCAGATTGTGTGTGGTGACCTTAGAAGACTTCATCAGGCCACCGTAAGTCGAGTAGTAAGGAGGATTACCGACAGAATTTCGGCACAAAGTCGAAATTTCATCAAATTTCCTCGTGTTGGGGAGGAACTCCAGGAGGTTCACAGAAAATTTAACAGAATTGCAAATTTTCCAAACGTAACAGGATGCATTGACTGTACTCACGTCCCTATAAAAAACCCAGGGGGACCCCATGCAGAACTCTTTCGCAACAGAAAACGCACATTTTCGATTAATGTCCAAGTAGTAGGTGTACCGAATTTGGAGATTTACAATATTGTCGCTCGGTATCCAGGAAGTTACCACGACAGTCACATTTTTAATAGGAGTTCTGTTAAAGGTATGTTTCAGAGAAGAGAACTCCCTGGGTATTTATTGGGAGACGGAGGATATCCTTGTTTACCGTATCTGTTGACTCCATTTCGGCAACCGCGTACACCGAGGGAAGTACGATACAGCCGAGCACACGTAAGGACGAGAAATACTGTGGAACGACTGTTCGGTGTCCTAAAACGCAAATTCTCATGTTTGTGCAAAAAACTGGGTAACAAAATAGAGACGTCTTGCTCTATTATTGTTGCATGTTCAATCTTGTATAATATAGCAATTATTCATTAGCGTGATGTTATTGACGATTTGGATGATATGAATGTTGATATACATAATGATGATATAGACGTACCTATGCCCGTACCAAACGATGGTTTAGGTAATTTATTTAGACAAAATGTTGTAAATACTACTACTCTACTTTAACTAGAACATTTAATTCTAGTGAATTAAAATAATTTGTTCAATCAATTACTTAAAAAATAAATAAAAAAATAAAATATTAATAAATAATAACAAATAAATATAATAATAAATAATAATAATAAATAAAATAAAATACATATTATTAATTTTAATTTTTATTTTATTAATTTACTAATTACTAATTTAGATTTAGGCTACGTCTTTTCTCCTCCAAACTTAACCTCGCCTCCTCCGCCTTAAACGTTGCCTCCTCTAGTAACGCTTTTTTTATTTTTTTAGTTTCTTGGAAACTGTATGAGGCCTCCTCTGCTTTTCTCTTCGCCTCCTCCAACCTGTACTTGGCCTCGCTCAACCGTACTTTATTTATTTCTTGAAGATATTCATTCTCCAGTGCAATGAACTTCATACGTTCATTTGTTAACACTTGATAACACTTTTCTTTTTTTCTTCTTGGCGTTTCAGGAACTGAAAAAACAATTTATTTAAAATTTACCCAAAAACAATGAATTTATTAATAAATTACCTGTATGTTTCGATCTGGTTAATTCAACATCACTTCCTATTGGTGTTTCCTGTTGGTCTTTGGAATCTCCTCTGCTTGTAGTACAAGTTGCCCCATCTTCAATTTATTTAAAATTTATCCAAAAATAATGAATTTATTAATAAATTACCTGTATGTTTCCTACTGGGTGATCCAACACCACTTCCTATTAGTGTTTCACACTCTTTGGAAACTTCTCCGCTCCTACTACAAGTTGCCCCATCTTCTAAATATTTTATATTGATATAATTTAATGATTAAATATAAATAATTTACATACCATTCGAAATTTGACTTAAAATTAAGCCATCAGAATCATATGGATTTGAAATTTCGAAATCCATATGAGAGAGGAGGTTGTCAATTACAGGCTGAGGTTTCGGAGACAATGATGCTCCTCCACCGCCTGTAGCCATTAATTCCCTCCTTTCCACCGCCAATTCACTCTTCCTTTTAACTTTATCCCACAACCTCTTTAATTGAATGATTGTTTTCTGTAAATATTTTAATTTAGTAAGTTACCAGCGATTTATAATAATAATATATATTACTTACTTTTTCATCGGCCGCCGCATTAAAGTCTTGTTCAATTTTTGCCCATGCCTTTTTTTTTCTTTCAATATTAAATTGATCGGTTTTTTTATCCTCAATGATGGGATGACTCACCAAAATCTGGATAAACAGATCTTTGTCGTGAACGGAATATTTCGCTGACATATTATTTTTCCACAATTTTCACTGCTTACATGTTAACTACACAAAAACTAGAAAAATAAGATTACTGTTTAACTAATATTCAAACTAGGTAAAGTTGCAGAATCCGTTATTAACGAACATTATCTAGCGCATGTGTCGTGAGGCGCTGATTTCGCGCTTCTTGAACATTTTGAAGTTTGTGGTGGGTTACTGGGCAGATTGAGAAACGAGTGCGTGAGCGAGCGAAAAAAGTGAGTGAGAGATATTTGGCGGTTCGCCGGAGAGGCGAACGACTCTGCAACGCAATTTTTACACCATCTCCACGCCGGCGAGTCGCCGTCCGCCCGCCAGGAAGAGTCGCCGGCGAATCTCCGGCGAACGACTATGCATACAGCCGTTAGACCCCAGAAAGTCGGTTTCCGAAACGGCCACACTGGTCGTGAGGCGTGTCTAGGTTACTGGACAGATTGAGAAACGAATGAGTGAGCGAGCGAAAAAAGTGAGTGAGAGATATTTGGCGGTTCACTGGAGTGGCGAACGACTATGCAACGCAATTTTTACTCCATCTCCACGCCGGCGACGTCGCCGTCCGCCCGCCAGGATGAGACACCCACGAATCTGCGGCGAACGACTATGCATACAGCCGTTAGTGTTATTATTTAATTATTATATTATTGTGATATAAATAAACAAGTTTGGTTAACAAAGTATCAGAGTATTCTTTACTACGATTGTCAGGGTACCAAAATTATCTAACCCTAATAAGCAACCAAAAATTTTGTGGAAATTGAAATAGTGGAGTACGTCGAATATGTCCATAGTTATACTCAGTATAGATATATACAGTATCAAAAATGATGAACATGTCTACTCGCGTATTGAGACGGAACATCAATACCCCTTTGTAAACAAAAAAGAAAGATATACATGCTATTATGTGGGCGGGCCGGACTGACTGGAGGGGATCATTTGGTTTTGCTACGTTTAACATGCGGTTCGTCTCCGCAGACGAGTTGGTGTCTTTGAACACTTTATTTAATTATTTTTAGTTTTTTTTACTTATGCATTTATTTATTTTATTTAAATTTTGGGATACATTTTTATTTTGAAAAAAGAACTTTATTTTTAGAATACTTATTTATTTTTTTTAATATCGCATATGGAGAGTTACTAAATGCATTCGCAAAGATTAATTTATATAGTGCGCAAGCGCGCACTAGCACGGCGCATTGTCTCTGAGAGTGGGGATTCCTACTACCGGGCAAAATTTTTCTCTCTTTGTCGTGCATCCATCCCTTACAACATCCAGACACGAAGAGCATTTTTGGTACTGTATATATATATACTTCGTGGTTATACTCATGAGGGGCAAGTGAATAGGACCGAATGGAAACAGCCGATAGTACCCGAAGTTACACTCGTTTTCTAAAATTGATATATTGTTTACAATGTTGGTATGAGAATTGGCAATGGCTATTTAACTAGATTTGCTCGTTAATTTTTTGACCAATAGCAACGCAGTATTTAAATATGGCGTGGGCTTCTATCCGAAGGTGCCGAGAGGATGGAATTAAGCTAATGAATAAAATGGTTTAATTTTTTTTTTAAGGTAAGTTATTTCTTATATTTTTTAATAAATAAAGTCATACTTGGATACTATGCTTTGTAATTCAATAATTTAGTACTAAATGTTTACTTTACATTACAATCATTTTAGAAATAAAATAACCTCAAATTTGAATAAGATGCTTTTTATATTAATTACTTTTTCTTATCTGTTGAATAAATTAATGTTATTTTGTATGTTAAATAGTTTGCCGGAGGATTGATTTAACTAGAATAGACTCTGCACTTTTTAGGTATGTTAATCTTATCATATATATTATTAAAGGTGGGTATTCTAGGTTCCAACTAGATTGGAAATGTTCGATCAATGGGAATTAGGTAGTATTATTAAAATATCGAATTTTTTTCTGTGATTTTATTTTATAATTTTATAAAATTCAGCCATGAATTCTCAGCCTCAATCTCTGTCTGGGTACTGTGTCAAAATGTATTTCAATATATGTTATATTATGTTTCAATACATATTATAGTGATGTTCATAATCCTAATTTTAAAAATAAATCGTTTTTTAAGCCACCTTCCTATTTTAAATTAAATTTAGTAAATTTGTCAATTTGTAATATTAATCCTTCTACCAAAACATGTCATGTCTGTGAAGCCATTTCTATCCATCAGATTTCACTGTAACAGGGAAAATTCGTCGCCTTAAACCTAAGTTCCTTTGCCACCATTACTTTTTCATTCTCATATTACTTCCTCTTTTAGGGATCTTAATTTTAATGTTTTTGAAAATTCATTGTCTAATTTGAATTCTAGTCAATACATTCCTTGCACTTTCAGAGATCTTAATTTTAATGTTTTTTTTTTTGTTTATTGTCTAATTTGAATTCTAATTCGAATTATTTATTTTTATGTTGTTAGTTATTGTTGTTGAAGAAATTTATTGTGTTGTATTTGTATTTATTTATTTATTTTTGTTATATATAATATGTAGTATACAGAAGACTGATGTATTTTTTATAATGTACAATAAATAATTTGTAATAAAAATATTTTAATTCCATAGCTTGTTTTATTTCTCACAATTCACCCTATAATATACCAATTAATTGGAATTTGAAATTATTCCCAATTTTGTCAAATGTCAAATACAGAAAACTATAAAGGCGACATCTATTGAATAATTTAAACACTACAAATCAATTTATTGTCCAGTGCAGTGTGGCCATTCAGCAAACCGGGTTTCTCGGGTCTAAGATGATTTTGGAGTGCTCGTTTTCGTTCATCATGTTCGGTTTCCGAATCGAAACGCGACTGCCGTGCATGCAGTTTTTAGTATTAGTTTTTTCCAATTTTATATTTACCTGCAAAGCGTTTTAAATAAGATTTGCGGTCAGCATTAATTGACGACCTTGCATTATTAGAATAAAATTTTGGAGTCGGTGTGAATATAGTACATTTTTGTTTCAACATAATTATGAAATTAATAGTATAACTACAATTATAAAATAAACAATGATAATAATGCAATAAACAATCAATATTTATTTATGGTTAAATTAATTGTAAAAATATATTATATAATTATTAAAATAATCTTATACAATAAAATAATTCTGAGAGAAATACTATGATTTTGATTTCAAACACAAATGTGTTAATTAACTACCCGTTTTGTTAATATTAATATTGTTCACCGTACGAATTGTTCATTAAATTCTAAATTATTTAATACAAATGTATATTTAATATAACTATTAAAAATAATTATATAGTAGGAACATTATTGCAGTTATCATATTATTCGGTTTTAGGATTATAAAAAAGGCAAACATTTATTTTATATCTAGTGTGGAAAATAATATTCAATTATAAAATTACTGATAAATCTTAAACATTGGTACTTTTTAGAATAAATTTGGTATAGATTTTATTAATTCCACAGTAAGACTCATTCAATAATAATCATAATAACAATTTAGTTCAGAAACCGAAAACCAAAAGAGAAATTTTCTTTTATATTTGAAGAATTTCAAATTATTTACTGAATTATTAAGTTTGTTTAATTGAACTGATTTCAAATGTTAATATTAAAAAAATATGTTGAAAATAAATGTTGTATTTAATTTAAATATTAAACGAAAACTTTAAATTAATTTGAACCATACAATATAATTAAATATAATTATTTGACCTTTTTAATAAAGAATCATTTTATAACTTTTATTATAGTGGAAATGGAATACATAAAGATAAAATTATAATATTTATAATATCTTATTTTACTGATGGAATATTCTCCGTATAGCCCTTAATTTAGCAAGCTTTTAAACACTTGTTTTGAAAGTACTATGTTGGGGTAAGATGGCAAAGTGCTTTGAAAATTGGTTCACATAAAAAATTGTGTCAGTCTTTATGGAGAATATTTTGAAAAACAAGAAACAATTAAATTTTGTTCATATACGTGTATCTCGAAACTGATCGAACATCCAAATGTATCTTCTGGCAGTCTTAACTATCATATTTGTCCAATTATTTAATAGTATATGTACTTTGTTTGATGTATTTGTAATATAAATATTCCGAATACTACATTTGTGTACAAACTTATAATAAATATTTAATTTTACATTTGTTGTGTTATTTAGGTCTAAGATAGTTTTATTATTAAATTAAATATCATGTAAGACTTAGTTTTAATCCTAATATTAAGGTACCTTAATTACCTTAAAGTTTTAGATATTTTTTACAGTTAGCTGCTGAAAACTAAAAATTTTATTAAATAAATGTTATTTTACTGCTTAAAATTAAGCATTTAATTTAAATAAATAAATTTTTACTAAATAAATTGATAGTTTATTATAATCAAAGTAGTATATATCGTTACACTAACAGACTTTTACTACAATTTGGCAATTTGACAATGAAGAGCAATTACAATATATATATATATATATATATATATATATATATATATATATATATATATATATATGTCGCAGCGCGGTCAGGATTATCGGCCATTTCGAATATTAAATAACACGCAAATAGTCCTTACAATGTAATTGAACTAACAGGCACAGGATTACAACTAATAGTCAAACAATTAGGAGTCGTATGAAACGCGGTGATCCCGACGGTTATGCCAAGCCAAGCCAAGACTTCTACACAGCTTCCCTGACGGAGCTTAACTCCGCCCTCGCAGGTCTCCTCTACCGTCACCCTCGGTTCGAGTACCATCCCCTGCTTAGCACTTCCGCTGATTCCACCCAAGTACTATAAGTATGCAACCCATAGTACTACTTGCGTTTCACATGAACATACACATATATATATATATATATATATATATATATATATATATATATATTGTAATACTATATATATATATAGTATTGTAATTGCTCTGATTTGTGATGAAGCTCGTGTTAAAGAAAATTCTGGACTATGATACATTTGTGAAGATCTTTAGTCGTTCACTGATTAAGCGGTTTTTAATTAATACACGATATATGCTTAGAGTGAAATCGTGACCAATGATCACATAATAATTTATCCCAATTGCTTACAACTAAAAAGTATGACTATTTTTTAACATATCTATAATAAATACTAAAAAGCATTTAGTTAATGAATTCTCAAACAAGCGAAATACACAACATATTTTATACAAGTTACATAATATATTACACTGATATTTTCAAATAGTTTAACGGAAAAGTAAGGTTGTATATCAGGGGTGGCCAGCTCCACCCCAATGTATTAAAAAAATTTGTTCACAAAAATTATACTTATTGAAAAGTACAAAATATGTGTATTGAATTTAAATATTAAAAATTAAACATTTATTTTTACTTCTCTTGATAATTCTGGAATGAAAAGGAAAAAGGGGTACATTTATCGAGAGCCACAAATATTCCTTCAAGGAGCCTCAGGTTGGCCACCTCTGCTATATATTAATAAAATCATAAATATCTTAGTTTATGTCAATAGGATTAATTTTAGTTCAAACAGATGAGAGAAAAATAAATAATTTTTTTCTAATTTTATACATTTTTATTAGTTTTTATAAATAAGGCTATTATATTTAATTTATGACTAACTGTGATAATAATTTATAAAAACTAAGTTTCTTTAATTTAGTCAATCTCTAATTTTCTCAAGAAGTGTTTCCAAAAATATGAAATACTTATTATATAATCGACAGGAGTAAATTTTTTGACCCGCAATTGACCCTTTGTTACGTATACCTGGGTTTTACGGCCTATATTTTTTTGGGGTTCTGGGCGAGGCTTAGCGAGAGAGGGTCGCAAAAGATTTTGTTTGGAAAGTGGTAATGCCATTATGCAGCCGACTGTACATAGTAATATTATTGTGTTTTACTTTACTTTTAATTAATATTGTTAGTAATAAACAATAATTATTATAATGTACTTAAATTTTACTCAAGATATAAAAATATAATTTCAATCTTTATATACCATTTTATGATTGAAGTAAATTAATCTTTAGTAACGTATAATAGATAATTTATGTATAAATTAACGAATGTTTTATGGTTTTTACTTTCTTAAAACATAGTTTTTATTAAGAACAATTCAAACAATTCGTTACAGTCTGATATGCCTGATTAATAAAGGGATTACATTACGAAACTGCTTTTAACAACGACTGTGAATATCACGAATTATATATTAAATCAAATTATATATCAACAACAATGTTGAAGATTTGCATCGAGTTCCATATATTCAAGTTTGTGTAATGCTATAAGAAACAGGCAAAACTCTTGTTTACTTCGCTGCTAATGTATTATAAACATGTGGGTCCAAGCAGTTCCTTTCCGATTCAGAAACCGAACCGTGCCGAGTCCAAAGGTGCCGAACGTGTCTCACTAAAATATCAAGTTCAGAGGGGTACGGTTTGCTGAATGGCCACACTGGTCCAGTGTTGTTTCTCATTTTTAGTAAGAGGTTGGATAAAGCGGAGGTGTTTGCGGACTCCCTTGAGCGGCAATGCTCTCCAAACGCCAGTCTTCCTGGGTTTGTTGTAGAGCACAACTCCATCAGCTGTCAGGTGGACTCTATGACTTTCCCAAAACCTGATAGTGACATTCTTCCTACTTCTCCCAGCGAAGTCAGTGGTATCCTTAAAGCCCTCAATAACCGGAAAAGTCCCGGCCCAGACACCATCCCCAACGTGGCCCTTAGGAAGCTTGCTACCATTCAGGTGGTAATGCATTATATGCAACATTATAAATGCGATGCTCCATCTCCACTACTTCCCGTCGGCATGGAAGGTGGCGACGGTAGTGTCCATTTTAAAACCCAACAAACCTGCCCACCTTGCTAGCAGTTATCGTCCCATTAGCCTCCTTTCTTCGCTAAGCAAGGTGGCGGAGCAGGTTATTCGGACTCGGCTTGAGGAATTTATGGCTGACCAGCACATCCTGCCGGACGCTCAGTTTGGATTTCGTCGAAGCCATGGTACCGGTCATCAGGTTTTGCGAGTGACCGAGGACATGGCTGGAAGGCGTAACAAGGGGCAGCATGGTACCATGTTGCTCCTTGATGTCAAGCAGGCGTTTGACAGGATCTGGCACGCTGGTCTAATACACAAACTGGCTTCGTTAAACTTTCCTTCTTATCTGATCGACACTATCCGCTCGTTCCTTTCTAACCGCTCCTTTCGTTCCAGGGTTGGAAGCGAGTTCTCTTCTTCGAGAACTATTACCGCTGGTGTCCCGCAAGGCTCCAAACTATCTCCTACTCTCTTCAATCTGTATTGTAGCGACATACCATCTTGTCCTAGAGTTACTATGGCAATGTATGCCGATGACGTTGCCTTAATTAGCTCCCACAGATGTATAGTTTATGCGGGGATCCATATTAGGAACTTCCTGCCTAAACTGCTCTGTTGGTACTCTCGATGGAGATTGGAGATCAATCCTTCTAAATCCGAAGCTATCTTCTTCTCAAATCGACGAAGGTTGCCACCTTCCATATCAATGATCACCAAGTTGAGTGGAGTCCCAGCGCCAAGTACCTAGGTGTCATACTTGACAAGAAACTCAGTTTCTCTCGCCAGGTCGCTTTGGAAAAGGGGAAAGCTCTAGCAGCCTTTGTTGCTTTGTAATCTTTCTTCCTTTCTAAACGTCTTTCCTCTTCAGTTAAGCTGCGTGTTTTTAACGCGACAGTCCACTCTCTCTTCACCTATGCTCTTCCTATATGGGGCACCGCCGCCCCTTGGCTCATTAGGTCCCTGCAAGGGACCTACATGAGGCTAGTGAGGTCGGCCCTTGGTGTCCCATACTATATTCGTAACAGACAAGTCTGTTTCGAATACAACATTTCCTCTCTTTTGGAGCTGCGGCTCAAACATGCCCTCAATCTCCGAAGATCTATCTTTCAACACTCTAATCCGGAGATTGCATGCTTGCATGATATCCAACCCTGTGAATCTGACAGATGCAAGAGACCTTGTCTCTTGGCTGTCTAGACCTCTGCGTCTCTTTGGGACATCTTTTCTTTAGTATGTGGTGGTTAGCTGCAAACCTCTTTAATTTTTTCCTTCTCTCTATTTTCCTAAACCTATATGGTTATACTCTTAGGCCATGATTTTCGGATCGGTGCCCGGAGAGGGGTTTTTAGTCGGTTAGTCCGACACTGCCTTCGACTTGACTTCCACCAGAAGGCGTCTTGTAGATTTTCCCCTCTTTGACCCAATAAAAAAGATAAAAAAAGACCTTGCGGATTTCATCTGTCGAAGCATCCATATTTTCATTCTCTTTGTTCCCATATTCTCTTCCTCTCTAACCCCTCAAGATGGAAAATAAAGAGGTAAAAAAATGTGTAGTATGGATTCAGAGAAGAAATAAGCACCGATGAGATAGGAAATCTGTTGAATAAAGTCAGAGCAGCAAAAAGAGCCGGTCTAGATTTAGAAAACGCGTTCAATAAAGCGAAAGGCAAAATAACCATGGAGAAAGAAATAGAAACGGACCTGATCAAACTAGAAAAAAATTTTCTGGTAGAAATAAAAGTAAACGTAGCTAAGACAGAAGGATGGTGGATCTCGAGAAAAAAAGGTTGTAAATTATATTTTGTACACATAAAATCTGTTTCCAATGAATTAAATGGTAAAAATTATTATCTTTAGGTTTTGACATATATTTCCAAGTAAAAAAAACAAGAATTTTGTGGTTTTAAGGATTATGGTCAACTCGGCAAAACTTCTGAAAAAGCAGATCATGCTTTAGTTTTCATGATTCGTGGGTTATCATCTAATTGGAAAGAAGTTGTCGCATATTATTTCTCTAAAGATACAGTTCCCACGATATGTTTAAAGTTAATTATTATCGAAATTATCTCTAATATTCAAAGTATAAGTTTAAACTTAAGGTTACAGTTGACGATAAAGGTAGCACAAACAGATCTGCATTAAGTTCTTTTTCTTATCAGACTTTCTTCTTCTGATAAGTATTTTCTAATTAATAATGGCATTTATATTATTTTTGATGTTCCACATCTCTATAAAAATTCGAGAAATACTCTTTTACGTGGCAATATCTTATTTGAAGACAATAAGCTAAAATTTGAATACATTATTCAAGCATTTCTTCTAGATAAATCCAACCCACTGATCAGCATTTCAATTTCAAAAATTCTTATATTAAAATGAATGTTTTGTGCGCTGCTCTTCAACTTTTCTTTCTTTAGTCTCAGTAAATCTGAAAATTTGGTAATAGAAACTGAAGATGACGATGACTTAGGACCTATTCCAGACACTACATACACTTCTAAATTCTAATCAACCTTCGTCAGTTAATAATGTCAATTTAAAATTCGCTGAGACTGAATCATCCGGACATTTAGAAATTTTATCGAAAATTCAATATTGGAATATTCTTAATTCAAACATAGCAACATCTCAATATTCATTTTTAAAAGGATGGATAACTACTTTTACGTCCGTTGCTTCACTATGGCACGAGTTGAAAAATGAAGGTTGAGGTTTCTTAATCAAGACGCCATAGAAAATTTATTTTGTCAACATCAGATGTTTCCATTTTCGAATCTGATTTAAACATAGTTTAAAAATATATTAACGATTCTAGTTCACTTCAAGGTGCTTCTTATGTTGCTGGGTATTTATTAAATAAAATTCAAATTCCAAATTGCGACTCATGGCATGGGGCCCTTTTCTCAGAAAATGTAACTGAAAAACATACTTTTATATCTTTTAAGGAATAAGATCAAGTTTCAATAAATTAATTTATCTCAGCGATGTACTTATTGATTTTATTTTAAATGATAATTTGCACTAGAATTCATTTGGAATTAATTTCAAAGAATATTTTTGTAAAATTTCGGAACAATTTCTCTTTTGTCAAATTCGTGATTGCAAAAATAAAATTTTAGATAAATGTATTAGACTCACACTCATTAAATATATGAGAGATAATAATAAATGAGATTGCTGATGCTTATTAGAAATAATCCAACAATGCCCGTAACTCAAATTTTTAGAGATTTGGAATCAATCAATTAGTTCGAGGACAATTCAGTGTCCAGTGGTGGAGGTAAAGCTGTCAAAAAGGTATCCTGCGAAAAACTCTTTCAAAAAACAATCGAAGAGCAAGACTTCCTTTGGCCCAGCTATTGGAACTTGATAATAGCAAAAGGTTGGAAAAAAGTACTATTTTTGAACTAATCAAAATTTAACATTTTCGAAAAATATGATGAACAGTTTGTTCAACGTCCTAAAAACAGTAGAATTTATCCAAAATATGTATCATTGTTAAAGAGGCCAGCTCAATCTCCCGATCTTAATAAAATAGAAAACTTGATGTATTATGGATAAGAAAATTAGAACAAGTTGCATCACAAACAAAGCAATTTGTTCGAACAAAACAAAAATGTTTGAAACTATATGGATGGGCAAAAAATTTCAATTTAATTCGTCCGCATTAAATATTGGGTTATTTACGTTTGAGTTACTTTTATTTAATTTTTGCGAAGTATATCTGTAGCTGGTTTTATTTTTTTTGTGATCATATCTGTAGTTGTTTGGGTTCATTTTTATCGTTAACGTAACATTTTTCGTCAATAAGTATTTAAACTTCTTTAGCCGCGTTGGGCACTTTTTAGTAGGGGGAAAATCTTATTGATTCGTGTCACCGTCATGTGCTGTGCTGTGCCCTTTAGACACTTTTTGGATGCTTATAGCAGTATATCTGTAGCTATACAGCTGACTTATGGTACTGTGTATATCTTATAAGTGAAATCGAATGGATTTAGTGAAAAGTTCAATGTGTATATACAGTGCATTGTTGAATTAGTGTTTTCTGACAAAATAATTTAAAATTTTAAAGAATAGCTAAAGCTTAGACAGATCAATATAAATTATATATAATATAATTTTTATGATTATATTCATTATTCGCACTAAATAAATGGTGGACCAAGGCAAAAATTAAATCAACAATAAGTTGTTGATCTGTCTAAGCTTTAGCTGTCCAGCTACAGATATACTATATACAAAAAGTATCATGAGCATGTCGGTGACGCGAACCGGTAACATTTTGTCCTACCAAAAAGTGCCCAACACGTCTAAATAAGTCAAAAATGAAAATCGCTCTAATTTTGTACTATGCTATATAATAAATTAGTTATGACATCCTTAATCACTAGTTCAGCATATTGAAATTATTTTCAGTTTAAGAAGAGATGCAGGACTGACCTACACCTTCCATAATGAATATTTGTCATATGATCAGTCCCAATGTTCACGGAGCAGCAGGTTATAAACCTTATTAATGACAATAAAGCAGCCAAGTATAAAATATTTGCTATGTTACTTAAAATATTACCTATTTTACATAACGTATAGGATATGCGAATTATTTTATCCACAATAAAATTGTAAATATATGTTGTGTTGTAGAATTGTCGAATATCTGATATTATTCTGTTGCTTCCTTCGGATGATTTCGTAAATTAAATCTTGTGATAATGACTGTAGAAAATCATGTCGTAAACAATCCTCATTTTTCGGAACAGGTGGTCATGATACCTAAAATAATAATTATTACATTAACAACACGACTATACACAGATAAACAATAACATATAAGATTGATATCAATAAAATATTTTCAATTATTAAAATTTCAGTTTTGGATATTTTTATATTAAGATATAATAAGCATTTAAATCCCGATTTCAGTATAATTAATTTCAGACCATGAGGTTAATTTATAAGCCCAAATAGAAACATAAATAAAACTAATCTAACTAAAGACAATTTTAGACTTAAATCTAAATCTTCAATTAACAAGAACAAATAAATATATTTAATATGTATTATAAGTTATTTGACAAAAATTCCAAATAAAGTTCATAATTTTTTAATAAAATAATTCATCTTCAATGCTAACCAAATTTAATATTTTTCTGTGATACTAAGAAACTAGATCTTGGCAATTTTTTTAAATATATCATTTCTATTATTTTATTGTTGACTGTCCCATAAACAATTTTAATTTTAATTTATCACATGTTCAAAAATTTTTTTTTTAATATTTAACATAAGTATAAGTAGAATGTTCTACTAACTTAAAATGGCCGTATTTATACAAAAAGTGAAATTATTATATTTGAAACTAACAAAACACTAAATCTTGTGTGTGTTATTTCTAATTTATGTTCAGATTTTAATATACTTTATATTTTCTTCTTTATCTGAAGTAATTTTATGTTATTAACTTTTTCTTCAATTAATGAATTTATTTTTGTAATTAATGTATCTTTTGTGTCTACTATAAACAATTTAAATATTAATTTAATTTTATGTTTTCCTTAATTAAATTTAGAAAAGATACATCAAATAGGATTTCATGTGCTAAACGATTACTTAAAGTCTAAATATGAGTATAAACAGACATATTAACAAAAACCTTTATTTATTCTGAAAATAATTGTTTATCTATTTACTTTTCATAAAATTCTTGTGACATTAGAAAATTTAAAATTAGTCAAGTTTTTTTTTAATATTTAACATAAAGTCTCATGATTTAAGCAAATGTTTCTAATGTCTAATGATTAAACGTAAAATGTATACAATATAATATATTATTCTAATCTAACATAACTATATATATGTAAAATGTGAAAATTAATGTTTTTCAAATTAACAAAACATATAACTACAGTATTGGCAAAGAATAGAGCAAGTTAAAAAATATATAAATTGCTACCGCCCTGTATATGCAAAACTAATATAATTTATACCAATTATGAACACAAAACTAACTAAAACTTTGGTGTATACTGTAAAACTAAAAATTTTTGTGGATTTTGTAGAGATTAGTGATATTTAGTAAAAAGTTGCTGTAGTTTTTGCCAACCGAAAACAAAGAAATCATCAGTAAAATTTATTTTTTTATTATTTAATTTTAATTGTTAAATTTATAAAGCGAAGTTAATTTTCAATATACATTTTTTGATCATAATAACCAGGACAAACATTATTTAAATTTTAAAAAGTTTGCTTTACTTTCTGCCAATACTGTACACCTATAATTTATGTTTAGAGTTCAGAAAAATTTATATTTTCTCTTTTCTTTGAAGTAATTTCATATCTATATAACATCTTCAGTTAATATTACTCTAACCATATCACTACAAAATTTATTTTTTAACTTTTGTACATTTTTTTTAAAACTGTACTTATATTAACAATTATGATATAATTGATTTTATGTTTGATTTAATTAAATTCAATAAATGAGAATTTATATTAATAAAAATATAATCAATGTTATTTTAAGAATGAAACTGTAGTTTAATGACCACACAAATATTTTAAAAGAAGTTGAATACAATTGTTTGATAGAATTTTTAAAAGTATTTGAAAAGTTAATTCAAGTCTATTAAAATTTAATATACATTTGTAATAAAATTAAAATATTAATTGAAATTATTATTGATTCATTACTAATTAAAACAAAATACAATTTGGCATTATTTTACTTCAATCTTTACAGATAAAGGTCCATTGCCATTTTTTAATGTAATCGTTTAAACTTAGTTTTTAAATTTAATTTTTTGTATTTTATTCCATTTTTTCCATTTAGTTAAATTAATTTTGCATCATAAACTGATGAATAAATGTTCACTTACCTTAGTTACTTGATTTGTGGTTTACATAAAACTTAAGTTCGGCATGCTTCTGTGAAATCCTTCACAAAATTTTCAGTTGGTTTCTTGAAAATTTTTAAGACATTGCCATCTAAAATAATAAAATGTGTATGAATGTACAATAACTAACATACAGTTTGCATTAAAACAATGAGGTTGGAAGGACTCTTCTGGTGACTATTATAAGAACAATCAACATTGCAAAATGCAGTGTGGTTTTTTTAAATATTCAAAAACATAAAAATTATAAACCAGTCGGTATACATTTTTTTGCATGAATATTAAATCAGATAACCATAACTGTAATTTTGTCTTTTGTATATTTAACTCTGTATGTATCCATAGATGGCACCACAGCAACATCAACAATTATTAATTAATTTCTAACAATTTCATATTTGAATAAGAATAAACCACGTGTAATATTTTGATAGTATACTATCTACACTTCTGGGTAAGGATAACATTTGATAAGAAGAAAATAAATGATCCAGGACATAATTAAACTTACCCCGAAGATGCACTAAATTCTCGGCAATTACATCAATGGAACGAATTCTTTAATATATATCACGTGCTATTAAAAATAATTGTTTTACTTAAACATAAATTCGATGATTTTAGTAATCTTTTGAAGATCAATTAGGTTACTGTTCTGGTAGGGTTATGCTGACTGGTTTGTAGAGTTATAGTTAATTTAACTTTCTGAAGTTGACAACGCAAAAGAATAAATAAGGTTGGTAACAATGTCCAACGAATTTAACAACTTAGCAATTCGCGCGCCAACTTCCCAGTGACATAAAGTATATTTTAGTTTTTGTTCATATTAATTAATACTAAGTAAACGATTTATAAAATCAGTGTAGTATTTATTACGGAGTAAATTGTCGTAACCCACAACAACACCGACAAATTGGTGACCCCATCCAACACGCAAATTATCAAGAAGCGTACGTTAACATTGGTACAAACACGTGGACCATGGAGAACGAACAAAGGGATACCCCAACTACCACAACGGAAGCACGAGTTGAACGAGTCGGCATTAAAACTCCACCTTTTTGGAAGAAAGATCCAAGAATATGGTTCTTGCAAATCGAGACACAATTCGCATTGGCCGGAATAACAACAGACTCAACTAAATATCATCACGTATTGAGCGCCATAGATACAGACATATTGCAACAAATCACCGACGAAGTTATCAACCCACCACCTAGTGAGAAATATACAAATATAAAAGAAAAACTAATATCTGTTTTTAGAGAATCTCAAGAAAAGAAGACAAAATAGTTGTTGTCCGATATCGAGTTAGGGGAAAGAAAACCATCAGAACTTTTAACACAAATGAAAAGTTTAGCCGGAACGGCTGTACCTCACGACATCGTCAAAACGCTGTGGCTCCAAAGATTACCTATTCATGTGCAATCAATACTAACGACAAGTGACGATACTATGGAAAAATTATACATAATGGCAGATAAAATTGTAGATATTGAAAGACCTAGTACATATACTATACAAAAGCAAACAGGCACAACAATCAGCACCACTGAAGAAATCCTTCAAAACCTCATAAAAAAAGTACAGGAAATAAAAATACAACTGGACAATAGACCACGTTCACGTTCTAGAAGTAGAAAAAGGGATAGTAAATTATGCTGCGTTGCACCATGCAATTATAAAAATCCAGACACGGAAAACTAAAGTCCACGTCCGTTAACGCAACGGACGGCGCGGCGAATATTAGTTGCAGACTTGTAGTATTAGATCCCACAACCAAACAAAAGTTTTTAATAGATTCTGGTTCAGATATATCTATTCTACCTAAGAGTCACTGTCGCACGCCACCAACAACGTTAGTTTTGTATGCCGCAAACGGTACTACAATAAAAACTTATGGTTATAAAAGACTTACAGTGAGTCTAGGCTTACGCAGAGATTTTGATTGGAATTTCTGCATAGCAGATGTCGATAAATCAATTTTAGGATCAGACTTCCTACACAGTTATAAGTTATTAGTCGATATCCGTAGAAACCAATTAATTGACCACACAACAAAACTATCCAGTAAAGGAAATGAAATCAATATTAAGTTTCAATATTCACATTGAATCCTGAGCAAAAGTTTTGTGATATAATTAAGGAGTACCCTGAAATCACAAACCCAAACAGATGCAAAAACAACAGCAAACCGAACACAACACGAAATCGAGACCGTTGGTGCACCACTCAAAGCAAAATGCAGACGACTAGCACCAGATCGATTAAAAACAGTTAAACAGGAATTTGAATATATGGTCAAACAAGGTATATGTCGCTTATCTAATAGTGATTGGTCAAGCCCACTTCACATGGTGAAGAAAAAAGATTGTTCATGGCGACCAGTTGGTGATTATAGACGTCTAAATGCAGTTACCAAACAAGATCGTTACCCTATACCGCATATTCATGACTTTTCATGTATGTTAGATGGATCAATCATATTTTCAACAATAGACTTGACACGAGCTTATCACCAAATTCCCATGAAAAAAGAATCAATTCCAAAAACCGCTGTAGTTACTCCATTTGGATTATTTGAATTTCTAAAAATGCCATTCGGACTAAGCAACGCTGCTCAGACTTTCCAGAGGTATATTAACAATATTCTAAGAGATTTACCTTTCTGTTTTCCATATATCGATGATATTTTGATAGCTTCAAAAAGTGTTGAATAACATAAAACACACCTACATACACTTTTTAAAAGATTAACAGAATACGGATTACAGATAAATCCGGCAAAATGCTGCTTTGGAGAAGAAAAAGTGCAATTTTTTGGCTATGAAATAAGTAAACAAGGAACCTCTCCATTACCAGAGTAATGTCGCAACCCACAACAATCCCGACAGGTTGTTTTTGTTGTATGTTGGTTACTAAATTATTAAACATACTATCGCGTTCATAAGTGGTCTGCCACTTCAATGACGTCAGGCCGTAAACGGTCACATACTGAGTATTACCGTGCACTGCCGACTCGATGTGGTGGGGAGTCGGCACTGCTGAGACGGCAGATACAGAATGTGACCGTTTACGGCCTGACGTCATTGAAGTGGCAGACCACTTATGAACGCGATAGTACATATATAACATACATATGTTAATCGTAAAATAGTCGTAAAATTGTATAAAATTTATTTTAAAATATATTGTACTTATCTTATTCTAAACGTTACTTAATTTTTAACATATGTGATTTCTTTTCGAACCCTTTTTAAGTGTCAGGGTGTGGTCGCACAGTGGGTTCGAAGTTTAAATGGTTGGATTTCTACGTGTCTTTATGTACAACTTATTAATAAAATATTCAGAAATTAAATTAAATTAATTCATGGGATGATTTAAAAAATTATCACTACTCGAAATTTTAAAGAATTGTAAGTCAGTTCTTTTTATTTTAGTCTTTCAAAGTTGATAAACTTAAGTTAATGAATTAAATTATTGAAAATATTTGTAAGTACAATTATTTTTCCTTATGCAAACAATATCAGAATTGTAATTATATTGAAATAACGTATTTTATTTTGAATTACATTAAGATTTTTTAAACCAAATACGTAAAATTTAGAGTAGAGATAATTTTCACATAACAGAGAAACATGTCGATCAATTTGGCAACAATGTTGTTCAGGGCTGAAAAGTATGTTTTAACAACCCTATTGATTAGAACATTAGATTAGAATTTATTTCATAAAATTTTATTCATTAATTTTAATACTTTTATTTTGTTCGTTTTTTTTCCTTGTTATTTTTGTTTGTTAATATAGATAGTTTATTTTCGCTAATTTGAGTTTTAATTGCTATATTCTAAAAAAACCTAAACAGTAAGGCAAGTAAGTATATTCTAATTATCTAAGTTAGGTACGCAAACGCGAGTTGTTAAGAGTGTGAGCTTTTTTACACACTTTCTAGCTCAACGATTGAAATCACCAAAACTCAGTAACTGAGATGTTACTGAGAGACAACGGAATCAAAGGTTAGTGACACTAGAATTAGAACTTATATAAAAACGTGTAGTCAGTAAACTTCGAAATATGTTGGATGAAATCGCTCCCTGATGTAAGGAGTCTTTCGAAAAGGCTTCAGGTATCACCGGTTATCAACTTAGGTAATTAAATTCCCATCTTACCTGTTACACTGATACTTATTCTCTACAATTTAGAATATGTGACTAACAGATTAAAACTTAAAGTATGATAAACTTAAATATATTAACAATAAAAAATAATGAAAAAATTAACACATAAAATTAAATACAAAAAGTAAAAATTACTACAAAATACAAACATTATCAAATGGTCCAAAAGTATTGTTTTATAATTATCTAATCTATTTAAATGTATTATAAACTACTTTTTCTAAACAAATTCTTTGTATAATTATAGTAAAATGGAACCACCGTGTGACACGTGATCAGAATCCTAGAACGCAAAACTTATGCATTTGTTGCTTATAAAAACAATATAGTAGTTTAACTAAAACTATAAATGTTTACTTCAGTCATGACCCTTCCTATTTCGTTACCAATTCTATCGGTAACTAGATTGTAATGGTACCAACCGGGACATTATTAGAATTTACAAAAGTACAAAGAAATGATCACGTGTCCAACTAGAATAATTAGGAAAATATTAGATGTCTGAAAACACTGCCCTCACTAGGTCTCCAAAAATCTATACATAAGAAAAATACAACAGTTTTTCGAGATCACATTGTTTTTAAATAAATAAGAAAATTAATAAAATGATTGAAAATATTATGCTATGATGGAAATTCAACATGTCAGACAAATTTAACAAAGAGACGTGCAAATTTGACACATTATTTTAACAAAAATATGAAGCGTTCGAAATTAAAGGAAAAACTCTACATTTAAATAAAAATTGAACAACTACAGATATTATTATAATGGGATCATTTTTAAACAAGAAATGTAATAAATATAAATGTTCATACCCAAATTTTATTACTCTCCTCGACGTCTTATCAGTTCAACAGTTGAAACCTAAAAGATCGAATCGTACTAGTCAAGTGTCGTACTACCCATTCCCATTACCAACTTGAACAAAAGAATGAAACAATGAAAACAAAGAAGAAGAAGAAGAATTAGAGTTAATTAATGCAATATTACTCTTACATTAATTAACTCTAATCCCTAAACAACTACATTTTAATATAATATTTGAATATATATATGTATATATATATATAGATATATATATATATATATATATATATATATATATATATATATACTAGGTGACCCGACAAACGTTGTTTTGCCATATAAATAACTTTCAAGTAATTTCTAGTGTAGACAAAAAATAGCTTACTTATTGTAAATATGTATGTATGTAAGAATGTGGTATACGCGTGAAATAATATGTATGTAAGAATGTGGTATACGCGTGAAATAAGCATGGAGGGCTGTGAACGATGAGGGAATATAAAAATAACAAAAGGCTTTTTAAGTTATTATAATTTATTCCTTAAAATTATATATCATTAGTTAAACAATTACGACAGTAACACTAACAAACAATATCAATCTCTTAATGCTGTAGCGTGAACAATATTTATTGTTAGTCCATCTTCAGCTAACACAAACAAACTGGATGGTTTACCCACTCGAGAGCATGCCACGTATAATTGTCCGTGTGAAAAACATGGTGTTCTCAAATCTAAGCCACAAATAGACATCGTTTGACCATGAGATTTGTTGATATTCATTGCAAATGTCAATCTAATCGGAAACTGAATACGTTTGAATTGAATTGGCACATCTGTAGGTATAATAGGAATCCGTGGTATTAGTATATTTTCACCTCTGAACTTGCTATTTAAAATGCTGGCTTCGATCACGTTTTTCATTAATTTTTGAATGACTAATCGCGTACCGTTGCACAGTACACTCAGTGTGTCTTAGATTGACTGTAAATAATCGCCCCAAGGCGTTTGATTTAAATAAATTGAGACATGCAGCAACTGGTGAGCCTTGCTTGGGCATCCATGTTTTTGTTTGAGTCCATGAGAAATAGCGTGGTATTTGTGAATAGAGTAATGTTCGTGCAAAGACACCAAAATCATCCGCACGATTACACAATTCAAAAAATGCAATGAGTGTAGTTTTAGGTGGATTTATTGCACCATCAATCGTTGTCTAGTTAGTGAAAAATACACGCTGACCGTTTTCAAGATGGACGGCTGCTGGATCCCGTTCATGAATTGGAAAACCAAAGATACGCCAAGCAGCTTCATTGGAGCTGATGTACCGACCAATTTGGTAGAGCGTTATTTGATCGTTTTTATTCACTGGAGGAGCATTCACATTAGTATTTTCCACTCTAAACACAGCCATATCACTGCCTTTATGGACATACTTGCAAATGTATTTGATGCTCTTCACAGAACTGCAGAACTCAACATTAATATGAGCATTATATGTCTTGCTCAGCAGAGGCGAATATGGCACCACCCAACGATTGTCAATATCAATGTCTGTGTTGATGATATTTTTAATAAATTATTATCCGCCATTATCAAGATTTCTTCGACGATATATTGGGTATCCGTCGACATTTGTGACCGTATCATTGGTAAAATCTTTAGGGAAATTTTTAGTACATTTTCCATTTGCCATGCAAGGCGATGAACTGTTAAGAGTACCACATGGACCATGAATCATGTTTGTTGTAACAATATCAAACAACAGTTGGTCAGTGGATGGATCTGGAATTTCCGCAGAAATGATACTATCGATTTCTTCAGGACGGATTTTGTCAATTAACCATACCAAAATGTGTGCAAGAGGTAATCCTCGCTTTTGCCACTCAACCGAATACAGCCGCAACGTGTGGGACCGAATACATGTAATTTAGTAATGAAACTTATTAAAGACTTCAACTTTTGTCTGAACACATGTGCTGTAATGTCATGGCGATGTATTGCATTTTGGCCAGGCAGTAGCAAAGATGCATTTTGGATTACATGTGAACGTGATAAATAAACATGGTCGTCCATATTCGCGCACGAATGTCAGAGCATCCTGTATATATTCTTGCATATGACGTGGACTTCCTACGTACGATGATGGTAAAATGACATGGTTACCAATTTCGGCCACGTCGGCGTTGTTGTGGATAGCGTCTCGCAAATGAATGTACTCTTCCGCGCACAGCTTTAGTTGATTATATCGTAAGTATCGTAATCGTTCGCTCTCAATCTTCGCGTACATGTCGGCCATGAATTGTTGACAAAGCTCACGACATCGTAGAATGACGTTGTCCAGGCCACGCCTAATCATTAATCGGTACGCATAATAATCCTTTGAGCTAACGTTCTTGTTTGTTTCAGCTCCTGTAATATTTGTTCATAAAAATTAATTTAAATTTATTACGTTCAATAATTTAATTATTTTGTTAAATGATTAATGATCAAATTCAAAATCAATGAAGTACCTGATACGGGATCTCGTTGTTTTATGATTATGCAATATCCGTGTTGTCCCTTCCAGAATATTAGCGGATATTGGAGAGCGTCATATGAACGATGTGTGAAGATTATTATTTCTTCTACGAATCACAGTTTCTCGTGCAGCTATACAATCGCCAACCATGATTCCAGCAACATCATCAACAACTGGTGCATTGAATCTACGAATATACTCTCCAGCTGGTGTTTTATCAGGATTAATGACGATAGCGTGATTATCGCTTTGTAATTGGTGCATATGTGATTTGAATATTTTCAACAATTCGTTGTGCTCGTTCAATAGAGCATCTAGCTCGCTGACGATGCGTCTGGCATAAAATGAATCAAGGTTATTATAATCACAACGTGCATTCACGCGATTGGCAAGTGCGCTTCCGGAATCCTCGCCGCCCATAAAGTAGATTTGTAAGAATTTATGTGGTTCTGATTTTGAATGTAGAATTGTATTGTTGACCATTTGCATTAGTATTTCGAACTATTTCCGTTGCTCCGAACGATGTCATTTGAAAGCATGAATTGAATGTTCGAATTGACTTCAGGAACACGTTAGAATCTGGATCCGTGCCGATAAGTAAACCGTTCAATGGTTCAGGTGGTGTTTCAATTTCAGGTAGTTGCACTTTTCCTGACGCGCAACACATCCCAGCTGGCTCATTTTTGAATTTCAGAGCATGACAATGCGGACATTTCTTGTCCATAGCACCAATTACCACTTTTGAATGAGCATATTATTCAATATCGGGCTCATACTGGAATGCTAGACGCAGGAATGAATCAGATATAAATGCTCGATGTACCTGTTGTCGTTGTTGGTCATTTGTTCTGCGTCTATTCACTGTGAAACGGCGTGATTGTCGTTGTTCTAATCTTCTGACTTCATTGCGTTCAGCTCGTGTATCTTCTGGCTCTTCTTGATGCAATTGCGCCATTCTGACACGTGCATCAGTATTTTGTTGATAGATTTGTTCTTCGGTTATTTCGGATCTTCTATTTCGCAAGTTTCGAGATTTACTTGTATTACGGCTCAACTCAGCCCCTTTGCGTTTTGTTGGCATTGCTCACTGTACAAAACACACATAAATAGAATTAATGAAATTACTTAATGATGAAAAATGTTAAAAGTATAATTAGGGCCAGGATTTTTGCCGCAGTTTTGAAATGATTAGTTTGAATTTATCAAATTATAACAAAAATATAAGTTTTGTAATATTGTCTCTTTTAATTTTTTCATACAACTAATATTTCCATTGACATTTCAAAATAAACATTTATAATAATTGATTCAAATTTTCGGAAACTATGAAAATCTTAATTGCTCAATAACATTTTTTTAACAAAATTAAATTTAAATTACATTTGTATAAGATCAACAACATTTTTGATATAAATAAAAAAAAGTATACTTACAACACAAAAGCTGTTGTTATTGGAAGCTCGTGCCACGTGTTGAGTACTTTTGAGGATATAAAAATCACTTGATTAACTAATCGTGCAAAATACACTCAAAATTAATAATTTTATTATTATTAATAAAATAGGAATTATTAATAGTTAATATGACAGTTATTGATTGACATTGATCAGTTTCGGTTCGTAACTCGTAACTCATTGACAATCCTAGGGGGATGAAAAATAGATGTTGGCCGATTCTCAGACCTACTCAATACGCTCACAAAATTTCATGAGATTCGGTCAAGCCGTTTCGGAGGAGTATGGGAACGAAAACTGTGACACGAGAATTTTATATATATAAAGATTAAACTACTTTAATATATTTTATAACAAGCACAGATGTATCATTTTATTTGCTCACTCACTTTGCTGTATAATTATAAAAACAATTACATTTATTAAAAATAGTACAATGTATGATAAGCTCTGCCTCCGTCGAAATTATGTTTTTCAAACGCCCAACATGAGTTACGCCTATTTTAAAATTGTTTGTTGTTAATGTTTGATTTTCCCTTAAATGTAATATACACGTATCAATTACATGACATTTCTCCAAACCGCCGAATTCTACACTGTACACATTGTTGGTAATTTTGTTATTAGCGTCATTTTTGGAATTCTGTTATTCAGAACATTCTGAACTAGTTTTAAATTGAAAATTGATACTTACGCACGTAACTTGCACTTAAATGTTTTGAAAGGAAAAATAAAATACCACATTTTTCTTAATATCTTTATTCACATAACTTTAGGGGTACAAACAAGTACAGTACAAGATAACAATAATTTATTTATCAACCAATTGAATTATTTGTATTTAAAATACAATATCCATATCACTGTCATAATTCATTTCAGTATTGTCCTCCACCTCCTCGATTAAATTCTTTATCTTCTCTCTTTGAGGTTCATTGAAATATCTCAATATGGGATTTATGTCAATTTTAGCTAGCGGTATGCTTACTCTTATTTCTTGGTTGATTGCACTACTAGAGTCTTTAGGACTTGGAAAAATTCTATCTGGAAGAGTTGGTGGAGGCCGATATACATCAGGAGAAAACATTTTTGAAAAATAATATTGTTCCGGCATATTCGGAGTCGATACTAATCCACCTTCAGGTTTGTCAATCGCGGATTCTTCAATATCTGGTGAAAACATCCCTTTTGACTTAACACATTCTTGTTGAGGTATTACTGAAGCAGGAGCTACAATGTTGTCTGTACAACTGTCATTAATTGTCTTAGATTAGAGGTGATGTCCTGAAATGCTGCGTCCATATTTATGTTTTGATCTTCCTGAGATGATTGATGCTTTCTGAATTTTGCAGTGATATCATCATCACCAGGATGATATCATGTTCCTCTTTCTTTTTATTTGTCCCTCAGTCCAGCGTCTGGAACTAATTCATCAGGATTGAACCCACATAAAGGCTTGATAATAACGGATTCTTCAATATCCGGTGAAAACAGTCCTTCTGATTTAATATGCCCTACTTGTGGTATTACAGAAATAGGACTTACCATATTACTTGGTATTACAGACATAGGATTTACAATATTACTTGTATAATCGTCACAGCTAGGAAGAAAGCTATCAGACGAAGATGCTTCTGATATACTTGTGTATTGATTGTCCTGGGACATAGGATTTACAATACTACTTGTATAATCCTCGGAGTCAGGAAGTAAGCTAACAGATGAAGCTGCTTCTATTATACTTGTGTATTAATTGTCTTGGGGCAATCACGTAAATATCTCTTTGTTGGATCTGATTAGGTTGCTCAGACGTATTCATCCTTGCCAGCACATTATCATGAGCCCCTTCAGGAACTTCTAAGCCTGTTATAAATTTGTCCTTATTAATCAAGTCGCACTCCAACATAGAATTCATCGCTTCTTCCGTTGTTATATCTTGTATTGTATTAGCTTCTTGGATACCGACATCTACTTCAATTAGATTCTCTTGTACTGCTATCAATTCTTGTGGTACGCTAGCGGCTTCAGATTGGGAACTATTGGTGCGGTGCTTACTTAATGTATCTGTTAAAATGTTTTCATTCGTTTCCGATATACTAAATGTCATGTCTTTGGAAGATTTTGCAGTCCAAGACAAGTTCTAGCACTTGTTTCTTAATGTAACCTCTCGGTTTGTTGCAGTCTTTGTGGTTTTCGGCCAGAAGTCTAAAATCCTTGGTCCTGGCAACCAGTTCTTCAGCCTGAATAGTGTCATCTAACAGTGAATGCCAAGGGAGACCATTAGAAGGAGTTGGTAGTTGATAATTTAACCAATAACAGGCCACATTTATACAGACACAAGCGAACTCCAGACAAAAAGTAGTCAGTTGGACACTCTTGGTAGCCAAAATAAATGCAGCATGCGCCACATGTTTTGGCACTTTCATCGCGTAGCACGCTGTGACAACGCATGTGAGGATGTTCGTTTGTAATAGCACAGTCTCCGTCAACAGCAAATCCTTGCACTGATTAGCAAAATGTGTACGGTATAATCACATGGCGACTTCGTGCCATCGGAACAGGTTCATTGGATGGAACATGTAGAAACGGTGCATGTAAACTATAGCAGTATTAATCCCCGGGGAGCAAAATACGTACTTTCGACCGAGGTAGTAAGAAAAATAGTATACACTACACGGGAAAAAAGTTTGAGATTCCTGCCCTGCGCGCTATATTGCCCGAGGCGTAGCCCTTGTAGTGTAAAATACTATTTTTATTACATTACATTTGTCTCTATTTGTTTGTTCTTTTATTTAAGAAAAATTAAGTAATGTGGCAAAGTACTATCCAGTACCACGCGCAGGTCACGCGTATGCCACCACTGGGCCGTCACGTCGGGCGCCTCTCACCACTTCTCCCACCAACGATTGATTGATAGTTTGATTTGATTGATAGGTATCTTTTATAATTTCGCCGATCCGTTCTTCTTATCTTATTTTATCTTAATTCAAAATATTTGGTAAAGTTGCAGAATCCGTTACTCTAAGGAATATTTTTAGCGCATGCGTCAACTTGATTTGAAATCGTCTATTTCGGAGATTTTAGACAGCATAGTTGCCAGATTTCTTTTTTAACGAAATATGCAGAGAAATGATTTTTAGAAAAATATATATGTAATTTATTATGCTTTTCATGTATGACTTATATTATTTATGTGGTTGAATTCGAAAAGAGATAAAATTCAAATCACTTTATTAATTAGTATATTCATTTTTTATTTACTCTATATTACTTTGGTAGTTTAACTATCTAATTAAAAGTTCTTTATTAAATAATTAGGTAAATTTTCAAAGGTAAATTAGGTAAATTTACAACATTAATATAAAATTAACAAAAAAGATATATTTTTATATTTTATAATAAAAAACAAAATCAAACAAAAAAATCTATTCCTCTGGATATTGCTCCCTAATACAATTTAAAATGCTCATAAACATATTATGATTTTTAAATTTATTTCTCCATATGAATTCGTGGAGGTACGATGGAAACAGAGATCTTCCGAGGAACAGTCATGGTCTATGTAACTCGAAATATAGTATAAATTTATTAATAAATTGGAATAAATTAAAAAATAATAAAAATTAAACACATTTTTAATTAAATACAATACAATTATCTATATAGTAAATGTTGAAGCATGCGAAGCATTCGTTACGACGTCTATTGGTGTGTGCGGAAACTGAGTGACATAGTCGTCAAGTTTCGACGTTACTTGAACCAACACGTTTCTGTGTCGTGTCCTTGTGTGTTCATTTCTTTTCCTTACAGTAGCGCGTATTATTGTTATATCCTTTGTATCAATAAAGCCGCTGTGCGCTTCTTTAACGACAACAGGTTATAGACCCAGCATTATTAACTTGAAGGTACTGCAAGCATTGATGGTCAGTACGAGTGTCAAAGTACGCACACACTTCACACACTCGGAACAAGGACAGTATAGTTGTGCGTATATTTTTCGGATTTCAACAGTTGTGTGTAGCACGTGAAGTTCATAACGATGGCTACTTCCTATAGAATTGAACCGTTAAACAAAGACAACTATGACACATGGCATATACAAGTTGAAGCATTGCTTGTGAAAAACGATGCGTTCGGATATGTAAACGGTGAAATTGTGAAACCGGAACGAACAGATGACCAAGCTGCCGCCGTCGCTGAATGGGAGAAAAACGACAAGAAAGCAAAATCTGACATTATTCTGTTGATGAGCCCCAGTGAATTGAGACACGTGAAAGGGTGGGAAACTTCAAAGGATGTGTGGATGAAGCTGAAAAACACTTATCAATCCCGAGGACCGGCGCGCAAGGCAACTCTCTTGAAGAAGCTAACGCAGCACAAGATGGAGGAAGATGAGAACGTGCGTGAACATCTAGACAATTTTTTTGACGCTGTTGACAAGCTGGACAGCATGAATGTCGACATCAACCCAGACTTATTGGCCATCTTACTGTTACACAGTCTACCAACTAGGTACGAGAATTTCAGATGTGCTATTGAGTCGCGGGACGAAATACCGAGTCCCGAAGTTCTACGGGTGAAGATTATGGAAGAAAGCGAAGCTAGGAAGGATGAGACAAGCAAAGTTGCAGGCGCTCTGTGGGCAAAAGGCCCCAGAAAACATCAAATTAACAAGAAGCAGAACGAGAAACCCAAGCGCACTGACCCATCTAAAGCGTTTAAGTTCAAGTGTCATAGATGCAGGCAAGTAGGTCACATGGCCAAGAATTGTCCTGGTAGAACAAGCACGGAAACCACAAATGCATGTTTTCAAGTTAACGCACGCATAAACGAACAATGGTGTCTTGATAGTGGAGCAACTTCTCACTTATGTAAGGACATCGAACGATTCGTGAAGATAAACAAAAAACATGCTGGGAAGCTAAGTTTAGCGAACGGTAACAAAACCGACATAACGGCCATTGGAAAGGTTAAGTTGGAAGCTGAGAACGGGAGAAGCGTGACAAATCTAACATTACAGAATGTATTGCACGCACCAGCACTTGCGACGAACCTGATGTCCGTGAACAAAATTACAGAAAAAGGGTATATTGTATGTTTCATGCGAGATGTGGCAAAAGTTTTGAATCAAGCAAACCAAACCATTATGACCGCCAAACGCGAAGGTGATCTGTATATTGTAGCTGAAAGTACAAAGAACGAGTCGGCGTGCATAGCGAAACCGAAGAGAAATTTTCGCGAATATCATCGCCTGATGGGTCACCTAAATTTACGCAGTCTGAAGGAAGCTATAATAAACAAGCGAGTACAGCCAGCGGAAGTAAAATATGAAGACTTTGAATGTGATGTTTGTTTACGAGCGATGATAGCTGACGTCTTGACCAAGGGTCTGCATGGACCGAAGCACCATGACTTCATCACGAAGATGGGACTGAAGCGAGCTGTTAGCCGTCGTTCCGAGGGGAGGTGTTGAAGCATGCGAAGCGTTCGTTACGACGTCTATTGGTGTGTGCGGAAACTGAGTGACATAGTTGTCAAGTTTCGACGTTACTCGAACCAACACGTTTCTGTGTCGTGTCCTTGTGTGTTCATTTCTGTTGCTTACAGTAGCGCGTATTATTGTTGTATCCTTTGTATCAATAAAGCCGCTGTGCACTTCTTTAATAACAACAGTAAAATATATTAATTAATTAACGACCCGTATCAATAAATTAAGATTGTACAAAAAAAATAATAAATGCAGCACACAAATAATCTATAAAGTAAGATTACTTAAAATATGACTGCTAACAAATTAAAAATAATCTTACTAAAGGAATAAAAGTATAATATTTTAAAAATGAGAAAGATCTATAAAGTAAAATATATTAAATGAGCATACAAATAAATTAAGAAAGTAATTAACAGAAGAATAGGAATAATATATTGTTTTTAAAAACGCCATGAGAATATAATCTGTAAAGTATAATATTTTAATAATGAGCAATAATCATCAAATTAGAAGAAATAATATACTTACCAAAAAAATAAAAAGTATAATACATACACAACAGCACAACAATAATTCAACCATAAAAATGTGTCACTTGATTTTACAACAAGTCTAAGTAAATTTAACTACATAATACAAAATAGCTCAAAGACAAGTTATGTAACAACACGAAAAAATAATAGAAATAATTCAAGAATATTAATATTTTAGGTGAACCAATAATATGGACAAAAAAAAATTATATATGTATTTAATAAAAAAAAAACGAACTATCATATTTATTTTGAATATACTAAAGTCGATTTGAAATGAACATAATGCATTCTTCAAATAAATCAATCTTTATTCATAATTTCGCGGGGAGAAAACTAACAATAAACAATGAACACGGAATACAAATCCATCAGCTTAAACTGATGTTTCTTCAACCACCAAAACTGAACTAAAATTTCTAAGTCAAGTACTATCCGAACAGAAAAATTCCATCTGTTTTGTCATTTCAGACACAGAATCAAATGCTTATCTCAGCTACATGAAAGTGTGAGTATCATTCGTCAATCAGAAACGAATTTTGATCGAGAAAGGCGTCTGGATAGTGCTAAATAAACGACACGTGGTCTACGGGATATTAAAACTAATGCAAACCGACGACAACGATTAAATAATGACCAAATAAGAAGCACTAATAGACATAATATTGTATGGCGAGAAAAGCATAACAGTAGGTTCAATTATGATGCCCAAATAAATTATTCTACTGCGTTTGAGATAAGCTCTATGAATGTATGTTGCAACTACTGTAAAGCGTTAAGGTGGAAAGATGAGTTAAAAGGCATTTGTTGTTCATCTGGAAAAGTATGCTTGAACTCTATTCAACTGCCACCTGAGCCGCAATTATTTAATCAATACTTAGTTGACGTATATGCTAAAATCGAAACAGTCGCGGGTACAGCTAGTTTAATAAATATTTTGAGTAAATATTAAGTTAGCCATGATATTTTCATGTCGGTTTGCTTATTACCTCAAAAAAAAAGTCTACCAACATAGTTTTGTGTAACCTGTTGCTTATGCTGGTCGGTCTGCCATGATTGAAACGCGGAGTCATAAGCTGTAGTTCTAAAATCTAGTTCCATATAAAAAGTTTTTTTGCATAGAGCTGTACCGCACAACAGAGCACATATGTTAATCATAACAAATTAATATATAATATAATACATTATATAACATATAACTTTGTGATATTTTCACATGATGTAATCCAGTCACATTCTATCATGTAAACTTATAAATACTATAACAGTTTTCGAAACTAAAACTCTATTAATCAATAATTACACTATTTACAGTTTATATACACAGTACCAATATTTATTTTCAACACTTGTGGTAATTTATGTCTAACACTCATGGCTGTCGGTCTGAGTCAGACTTCCTGACTGACTTCCTGTATTTTTTTTTATTGAGAGGTGAAAGTCATAAGAAAACCCCTCTCCGGGTACCGATCCCGAAGATCACAACCCGAAGCGAGACGCATATGCAAAGCATACACGGGTGAGCTGAACCAGAAGATGTAGGCTGGCGTAGATGTCTTCGCCCTGCCAACTGAGTTCGGAAAGAGCAAGACCAATTTGAGGAAGATACGAGATCAATAAATGCTTGTTTAGCATTTGCCCTATAATGTAATCCTGCTAGTATTTTTAATGCCCTTCTCTGAAGAGAAAACAGTCGGTCTGCAAGACTTGAGTGACCCCAGACAAGTATGCCTCCATTATTGGAGTGTATAAACGAGAAATATGCAAGTAATTGTACCTTCAGATCTACATTGCATTTAAGTTGATTGAGTAGAAATATGTTTTTTATTAATTTGTTTATGCCCAGAAATTTTGTTGATTTAATATCATTTGAATCTTGTCGAATTAAGAATATAATATTTTCAGTTTTGTTTTCATTTAAACTCAAAGAATTGGCAAGAAACCAATCTTTTAGGATTTCTGGCAGCTGACTAGCGAATCACTTTGGCACGATGTAGATGTGTCATCAGCAAATAGAATCAACTCATTTTCATCTGGAATTGGTATATCATTTATATAAATCAAGAAGAGTAGTGGGCCCAGGATTAACCCTTGGGGTACTCCAACTGTTTACTAGAAAAACTTCCCCCAACGTTGATATCTATATGTTAAATAACTCCATACTCTAGTTTGGAAATCAATGCCCGATGTTTCACGCAGTTGAAGGCTTTACTGAGGTCACAAAAGGTTGATCCAACATACATTTTCTCCTCAAAGCCATTGATTATATAATCAATAAGATTTATACAGGCTTTTTGCCAACCCTAAATCCATATTGGTTTTTTATGATCAGATTATTATTTTCAAAATATTTTGTGAGTTGTGATCTTAGAAGTTGTTCAAAAATTCTGGATAAAGCAGGTATCAACGATATGGGTCTATAATTACTCCGGGTAACAGTGAGACACTGATGTTGTATATGTCTCTACTCTTTTTATTCTTTGTTTTGTCAAATGCTTCCCTTACTTCAATAACTGTTACTTCAGTGTTACTGTTTGGCGTTTACTCAATCATTAACACTGATGTTACGTATAAGTAGAATATGGGCCACTTGAGACAGACAGCGTAGGTGTGACGTCACGACTCCCCCTCCCCTCCGGCGCCAGTGGGCCACTTGAGACCAACAGCGTAGGAGTGACGTCACGACCCTGTCGGCACGTGCGGCCCCTCTGTTTGGGGCGGTTTGTAGCCTTTGTCGGCATGTGGGCACGCGCCACTCATCTGTTTGTGATGGTTTATAGCCTTTGTCAGCATGTGGGCAAGCGCCACCATTGTCGTGGGCCACCTCAGACCAAAAGCGTAGAAGTGACATCACGAGTGTATGATATGCGCACCTTTCGTGGGCCACTTCAGACCAAAAGCGTAGAAGTGACGTCACGAGTGTATGACATGCGCACCTTTCGTGGGCCACTTCAGACCAAAAGCGTAGAAGTGACGTCACGAGTGTATGACATGCGCACCTTTCGTGGGCCACTTCAGACCAAAAGCGTATGAGTGACGTCACGAGTGTATGAGTTGTGTGCCACCTCAGACCAAAAGTGTAGGAAGCTGATCAAGAATGAATGAAACTGCAATTAATTTATAATTAGGATTTTATTATTGTGTATTTATATAATGTATAATTTTTATTATTATTTCGTAACAATTTGAAATGTGGCAAGTGGTTTGGAGTAACCACCAATGAGTTGTTGACCTGTGAATACAAGCAAGTATTTTTCCGGTTCAAACTTCTCGATGTTGGCCTCCAGTACATGGGTCGCTCGATTCGGCAGAAACACTACAGTTTTTTCCAACTCCACCAAGACACTTTTACCGAATGTGCCATTCACTATCCTCATCCCGAGTATCAAATGACCTTCTCCTTCCTGTAGACTGGTCAGCTTGGATATGGGTTTTCTGTTCTGATCGGTTACAGCGTTGATTTGTTGCAAATCCATGTTTCTGTTCACTGCTTAGAGAAATATTCATATAACATACATTTATACAAAGGTTATTAATTATTTGTACTTACCCTGATTAATGATGATGATAGCGATGATGATGGTGATGGTAAAACGAAAGCTGCCACTGATGGAATGAAAATGTAAAAAGTAAAGTTCACCCTCCCCCTCCCGACCAATAATCACAAAATAGTGTTGGTGGTGGTGGTGGTAGTTGTCTGTACAAGTTATCAGATCTCAACTTGAATGAACGACAATGATGCACAATAAAAATGCCATAGTCGTAAATTAAAATGTATGTAAATAAAACAATGAAATAGAGTATACAGTATTTATTTCACAAAATGTATAATATTTTTACAAATATAATTACTAAACTGATAAACCTACAATAATTACAATATAAATTTAATTATTATTAATGTAACATTCGTACATATTCTAACAATTACAAACAATTATCGGTATGAAGAGGAAGAAAAGGAGAGGGGAATGCCGTTGTCAAGATTTCTATTATACTACATATTATACCATTTAACAAAAAAATATTTTCAATGTCGCACATGTGTAAAAGTACACAACTGTCTGCTCGATATAAATTTACACAATTAAATATCGGATCGTATGATAAACAAATTTCTTCGGACACTTTTTGAAATGTAACTGATAAACTGCTCATCTCCTCCGGTTGCTCAGTTGAAATATTCTGAATAATTCGAATAAAGTTTATCCATTCTTCAATGTCAAAGGACACGTTGGTTTCATCTTCACAGGTGTTCACTATTCTAACTACAGGTGTACAGTCTCTGACAACACTTAATCCACACTCAATTTCATATTGGCAAACATGACTGAATTCGTGGGTGGTGCAAAACAAAAGATGTTTTTCTTTCTGAATCTCTACTTGAAAGTACCTCCACATGCGATCCAACTCGGCATTGTAATTGATGCCTTGCTCCGCAATATCCACAACTGTTGTTCCACAAGAGTCCGTAAAGTTCATCTCGTTGTCTTTTTCTTTTTTTACGTTATCTATTATTACAATTTTATTCACTATTTAGTCTGCACGGACCGAGTTTTGAAACTCTACTAAACATGCATACACATACACAAATAACGAAATCTCACCCAACTAACCACCAGAAAATTGTACAACAGGTCTCGACAGATCTCAACATGTCTCTACAGGTTACTCTACAACGTTATTTTTGTCAATCCATTCTTCTTTCTTATAACCCAACCATTTGACGAGTAATAAATTACCCCGCCTACGTAAAACCTTTTCGATTAGAAACAGGTCAGGGTGTTTTGTCTTTTGCAGTTCTTGTTCATAAAAACCACCATTGATTATGGTACCCTCAAGATCTTTTAATATGTACGTTCTCGGATTGCTGTGCACCACTTTGAATATCTTGAAAACTTCAGCGGTCCAGTTTGGAGTGTATCCCTTTTCAAACACATGTTTTGCTTTGCTAATTCGTACAAAATCACCGACGGAAAATTTTCCCTGTCCCGTCCATATTTTAATGCCAGCATACACATCTCTGTATAAACGTTCCTCATTTTCCTTGTTCACATCCGACGGTCTCATTTTAATTGTTCGATGCACTGTATTGTTATAATCCGACACTATTTTAGGAATTACGTCTAGCCACTTGTATTCTCCATTCAGTGAAAAATGTTTATACAATTTCTCCTTTATTGTTCGTATTACACGTTCAGCCATCGCTGCTTTTTTGCTGCTAAACGTATTGTAATGATTTATGTTGTGCTGCTTCATCAGTCGCTCGAATGAACTGTTGAAATATTCTGTGCCCTGATCAGTTTGAAGATTTTTCGGTCGTCTGTCCGTCAGTATTTTTGCAAATGCTTTTGCCACCTCGGTCCCCGTCTTAGATTTTAATGGTTCCACCCATAAATATTTTGAGAAACAATCAATCACAACCAGTATGTATTTATAGTTTCTATTGTATTTGGCATACTTGTCCAATATTCCAAGATCCGATTGCCACAAATCATCCAATCCTTTAACAACGGTTTGTCTTCTTCGAAAATTTATACGCATCGGTCGGTGTAGTTCATTTACCAGGTCAATTTTATCGTTGTGATGTTTGCGATTGTTGTAGTTTTTGTTGTTGTTGCTGCTACCATGTCGAGTCTGTTTAGCCATCTGTCAACTGAAGGGTTTCACTCGCACTTTACTGATTATCTGATTGTGTCGCTGGATCTAATCGGTTCATGAGCCATGATATCCATTCTACAGTTTTATCCAATCTCTCTTTTATAACAATTATTTCGTATTCATGATTCTCAAACCTTTTATCTACATATTCCTTGTTTACTGCGTCGAGAAGGTTCGTGGCTGCCAAGACATTACACAATTTTCGACTTTTACAATCAATATTTCCGTCTCGAGTAAACTCAAAGGGTAGTAAGACGGGTTTGCAATTTTTATGATCCTTATTGCTGAACTCTTTGCGTGAGGACTGTCCGAACTTGTTCAGCCCCATTCTTACACTGATTAAAATGCATTAAATTTTTTAATTTATTATTCCACTCTCTTTTAGTTCTTCAATGATTGAAATAATCTCATTGTCATGTGCGTTATTTCCGGCATGTTTTGACGAAACCAATAGTTTTAGACGTTGTACCAGTTCGTTTACATCATCCCAATAAACGTATTCGATGGGTTTATTCAACGTATTACAGGGTACTCGTCGTTGTTGCCGTCGTCGTTGTTGTTGTTGTTGCTGTCGCTGTATTTCACATCCTCCTCCTCCTCCTCCTCTACTTCCATCGCCAGTTGATGAGCCCTTGTTTGATTGTTCCATAAGCGGCTTAATCACTTTTCTATATTTCAGCGTATTCGTGCCTCTTATGGAGCCATTAGGTGCATAATTTCTTCGATGTACATTAGTACACTTTAAAATTTCTAAATACGCTTTTGTATCGTGTCTTGTAAAAAAACGGGACTTTTTTTAAACAGCAACTCGTAAATGCCTTTTCGTCCGTCGTACGTTCGACCTCCAATTGTAAAACGATCCAGTTCGGTATCGAAATTAATTTCAGAATTTCCAATCAACCATCGCTCCGTTTCTACATCGTACTTTACACCGTACGTTTTATCGACCTCCCTATTTTTAGAGTCATTTAAATACAGGTCCAAGTATGAACGAGTCAAAGGAGTGTAGACGATAGTCGACATGTCGTTTGTGCTGTCGTATGAACCATCACTGTTACTGTTCTTGGACAAAGTTGCTTGTTCCGGATCGTAAAAAATTTCAACTTCAGATTCTAACTGTTTGGAAACGTCATCGTCGTCATCGTCGTCGATTTTCTTCAATTGTGGTGGGTCGCTGTACAACTTTTGCTGTGTTGTTGCTGGTGTGGTCTGTTTTGTAGAATTTTTAAATTTGGCCGTCAATTCAGTTAATGGTTTGGTGATTGGGGTAAATAGTTCACCCAACACTGCTTCACTATCCAATTTGTCTTGTTTAAGTAACTGGTATTTTTTTCGTATGTTGCGGGATAATTCATCGATTTTACGCATAACCTGAGTATTGTTTGACGACATTGTCACGACTGTTTCCGTTGTATGTTAAACTTACACTTTTATATATTGATCAAATCCTTTTCGGAAGCGTCCATTGTCCAGAGGAAAATCTTTAATAATCACTAAACAACCATAATTTTCCCTCCAACAGTCGCAGCACAATTCCTTGAATCGTTCGTACGCCATGTCGGGAGACACATGTTCGTTGTACACATACTTTAAATTTTTCTCGTCCTGTTGAAATAGCACAATTACATTGCTGTTGTCGCGAATGAGTTGCTTGGATACACTGGTGTATGTTTGTGCTACAAACATGGCATCGATATTCTTGTGTCTACACATGGAGTAATACTCGCGAATTTTATTCTGTTTTTCACATATAACATCGTCAAATATAAATACCGAATTGCATTTAGCTTCCGACGGTTCAATCAACTCATCCTTGTTACTAAACTGAAAATATTCTATTCCTTTGATATGATTTAAAACGGATTCGAGCAGTTTGTACTTTGGCTGATACAGAGTTTTTGAATATACGTAAATATTTTCAAAACGTACTCCGTTCGGATCGTAAATTAAAGCCAGTAACGCATTTGTTTTTCCACAATTTGAAGGTCCAATAAACAGAGCTCTGAATGAGTTGGGTAACAATTCACCATGCCTTCTGTTTTTTACACCTGTTGCTGCTTCGTCATCAAGATAATCTAGATTTTCAATGGGTAACTTTTGACGCTGTTGTATGTACTGCATGATTGGTTTGTCTTACACTGAAGCAGTTTAAAATTTTGACTAGGTATATAAGTATTTTACAAAGGAATAAAACAAAAGATAAATTTACAGCAAAAAAAAAATTTATTGTTATTTCTTGAGCAACTCTCTTATAATGCTTAACATTTCAATTGTACATATCAAAAGTTTATCGAAACTCTCTGGTTTACATAAAAATTGTAGACAGTGTGATGGATTTATTGCCTCTGAAGAATCGGACATCGAAGATAAGGACGGTGATGATGCGGTAATGTGTGAGGACAACTCAGCGTCTAAACCCATCAGTTGATTGCTTTCGTACACTGCACGGAATATGTAAAAACATTCACAAGTATCGGGTCCCTCGACAGTCGTTGGATTAGCCCAAATACATGATTCAAAATGTGTACCAGAAGATTCGGTGTAAATCTCGCGCACATTAACAACCTTCTCAATTTTATTTTTATACAGTTCAAGTCTATTGATTTTTTCCCGATCTATACACGTTTGAATAAATTCTTCAATTTTTTCTAAGGTGTACTTGATGATCGGTGACAACGACGGCGCCGATGACGACGACGACGACGAAGAGCTCGGTACCGATGACATTTCGAAACTAAACGTTAAATATAGACGGTTAATTAATTTATAGAAATTCATTACAAATACGGAAATATGAAAATATAATTTAGGTGTAGGGTTTATGTGTTACGACTCTGTGTCGATCCGCTAATGATAAACTGCTCTGTCCCTATTTAGGATTGTTTATAATCATTAGGCAAACATTAAAATAGTTTTCTCACAAAATATTTTTGCCACCCAACATGTGGTTGCAATCTTATCAACCACAACAGTTTGAAGGATGTTTACGACCCTGTGTCGAATCGATAATGATAAACTGCTGTCATTTTTAGGATTTTTTTTATTATGATATTTTTACTACTCGTACACACAATTAATTTTACAATACATTTCTTGGTGTAATTATTCTAACTACAGCTTTATATTTTAAATTTCTAAATCTAAACGGATTTTCGAAAACATCCCGCCAGCAATTCATTGCAACAATACTTTCACATTCCTTGTTCTTGTTGATGTTGCTGTTGTTGTTGTTGTTGTCCGCCGGTACGTCGACGTCGACAGACTTGTTGGATTCCATGTGTTTGCTAGTGTTGTGGACGTTGTGGTGTTTACACAATGAAATATTTCCTCGTTCTATTCAGATTGTGATGCCGATATCCAACTTATATTTAAGTCACAGTGCGTACAATTTCACTTAGCGGTAGATACTCCAAAACACAGTCGTGCACGATTACGCAATATGCCTTTGTTTTCTGGGGAAATGCGACCCTCGATTCAATTTCCAATTTAACATCTATAGTACCCAGTTTCAGTGCTGTATTTCTTTTGGAGCAATCAATAACAAATATGGTATTATCCTTAAACGTTGAATAATCGAGTAGAGGCTTTGCTTGAGATGCATCATGTTTGAAATTGTTAAAAAACTGAGTATAGTTGTAATGTGATTCGGTATAACTGTGTTTGGCAAAATTCAAACCCTGTCGTTCAGCTGGATAATATTCACCGTTCAACACGACCCGTACTTCCGAGGCGTGCATATTATCAAAGACGGTCGTATCAACCGAATCATTTTCTCTTTTGTCCGATTGAAAAGCAACAATTACAAATCGTGGACTCTCCACAGCTGTACATGTTTTCACACCCCAAATTTCCTTCGTTGATCCAGTTGTTAATTGTGGCAGTTCATGATATTCCCATCTTCTGAATGGTAAAAGTATAGGTTTATCATTTTTTATCGAATCCAACAATTTTATTTTCAGCATGTCATTTGGAACAACAATGGGTGCTTTTAGACAAATGTTGGTCATTTTGATGATACCTGAGGTGGGTGCTGTATCTTTCAAGGATTTACACACAATAGCATCTAGATCGCTTCGAGCTCTGACCAATCTTAAGGTGTGTTTACCAAATTGAGCTAGTTTATAGTCGATAAATAGACCAAACAGATGATGCAGTGGTATTCTTAAAACAAACGTTGACTTGTTCTTGGTCGTAACTAGATTGTTTGGGTAACACCATCCTGCCGTACTCAAAATATTGCTATCCATTTGATTGTAACAAAGATATCCTCTAATTGTGGAGACGATTCCCGGTGTACGAACAGAGTCCACTTCTTTTCCGTTTAGTTCGTACGTGATATTGTCAAACATAAATGCACCAGCATTGTTGACCAGTGAAACTTCACCTTCATCACCATCTCTTCTCAGCTCCCCTTCAATCACAATTGCCGCCTCGTGCATCAGTACCCAGGAATCCCTCTGGTTTATGGAGATTTCAATAACGTCATTATTATTAAACGATTTTATGTATGGGTAATAGGTGCGAGTTTCCATTTTTTGAATTGTTTCGTCGTACCGTGGTTTGCGGTAGACCTCGAACACCTGATTGTACGACGACATTGTATCTCAGTGATTGTAAAAACAATACGTTGTCTAGAGTCAAACGTTGCTTCTGCCTGCGCTTCTGCTTCTGCTTCTGTTTCTTCTTTTGCTGTTGATAATTAAGTTGATTCACACACGATGACGGTTTTTCATATACTGATGGATTTGTACTGTTGTTGTCCGAATTATAGTAATCGAAAGTCAAACCCATTTTAACTGAGCTTTTTCAATTCCAATCGGATAATAATTTCCTCCTCTCGGAAATTAACAGGTTCAAAATTTTGATCCAAAATCTGCAGTGAAATGTTTGAAATTTGATTTCTGTTCACTACGGGGAGATAGATAATATGTCTTGGCGTTTCGTCAATCGCGTAGCCAGGGTTGCTGTCTAATGCAAATTCGTAGATGGTGTGTGTCGGTCTGTCCTTGTAAAACGTGTGCACCCGTGGTAATGTTATAGTCGATATGTAATGTTTTCACCTTTACAATATCCACAGGTAAGTCAGATTCATAGTGTTCCTGTTTCTAGAAGTTTTGCCGAAAAACCCAACAATTTCCCAACAGAAGACGGTGTGCTGAAGTCAATTGCAAGTGTTTCGCTATATATTTCGCACTTGAGGGTGTTATGGTCAGGTTTTATCGATAAAATCTTTCCTTCCGCTAACTCGTCTTCAATGGAATCTTGAATAATTCTCTTTCGTAAATATTTTTCAATATCACTTATTTCATATGCACCCTCGGGGATTTCTATATATCCGATACGATTGGCTAAGTTCCGGTAATTAAACGTATTACAATTTGAATCAATATTCGGAATACTGTTGTACGAATGAAATCCAATTAAGGCGAGCCCGTACTGTACTTCGGGATCCAACTGAATAGGATTTACAAAATCGATATTTAATATGTGGCTGGTACTTGTAAGAGTAAATATATATGACATTGCTCGCACAACGTTTCAAATAAGACTGAGTAATAGTTTAACTAACTGCTTATTTAAATCCCCAAAACTATCATAATACTTGACTTGATTTCCTCTCTTTGTGTAACAAACCCAGCGAGTTCCGTAATTTGTTGAATCGTCCAGGTTCACGACGGCACTTTCGTTTTTCTTAGGATACAAAGGTAGAGCGTCACGCATAAAAACACCTCTAAAATAGGGTATTTTCAATTGTTTGGCAAATTTGATCGTAGAGTGCTCGTGAGGGCACTCTTATCGGTAGTTTTTTGGAATTTTTTCCAAGAACAAACCGTACCCTTTTGGGTTTTTTCGTAAGTACAATCCACTACCCTTTTTTCCTATTTGCTCCATGCGTTGATTGTGTCGTTTTTATTCATTTAGATTCTTCTTTGCATTTTTCGCGTCGACTATTGTTTTTGCCACACCGGCAGCACCACCCATTAATGCTCCAAGACTTGATAAACCAGCGAGAATTGGCAGTAATGGCAGAATTCCTCCTTGTTTCGAACTAAACGGAATTGTTCTAGGTATCTTCACGTTTTTTCGACCCCCAATTCGTTTAGTGTTGACTTTGGCTATTTTTATTGCCGCTGCAGCGATTTTTGGTAGTGACTTGCTACTTGGTTTTATGTCGACCGATTTTAAAATCTTTTTATCGATTTTGTCGACAATGTCTTTCTTGAATGAAATTTTTGATTGGTGTTGTGTGCGATGACCCATTCCGAGCTTCCTTTTTATCTTCATTCCCGTTGTTACAAGCCACGCCGCTACTTTTTCACCCAAATTAGCGTTCTTGGATTTTACACGGTTCCACGCCTCGTTTTCCAAACCAAAGTCTGCCTTGTGTCTATCCTGCAGCGATTTATTTTCCTCGTAGGCAATGTCGTGTCGTTTACAGGCTTTGTCCAACTCGTTGATACCTGTATCACCTCTCGCTAGTCGTTTTTTCAATTTTGTACCAGGACCACAGTACTGATAAAATGGTAGATGAATGATAATTATGATAATAATCTTGAATCTTCAGACATCATTTTCTACGTTATAGATGAACTTGGCTTGACACCAAACAATGGTAAATTGATTTATAAATATATATGTATACAAATTATTTATCTATTTATTAATTTATTTATATTTTTTCCAAAAGATGAATCCTCCGTTGTAGATAATGACGATGAGTCCTACAACATGCGTTTACAAATAATAGATGAGTTTGAATCGCAAGAACAACAACAACAACAACAACAACAACAACAACAACAACGACAACAACAACGACAACAACCACAACAACAACAAGCATTTCAAGTTGTAGACGATGTTGAACAATCGACTGGCCGTTTTAACCTAATCCAGCGAGCTGTTTCCTTTAAAATTAACCCCGTTCCGGAGAACATTCATCCCGTGAATTGGATACGCAACGGAATAACCTCAATTGTTCAACATTCATTGGAGGGACTGAATCCGGAGGATCGCGTCGGGTTTTCGTTTTCTGGTAGTGAACTTGTTCGCGGTGAAGCCTGGGCACGCTTCAAACCACGGCATTCAGTGTCCGCTGATGAGGTGCTCGATTTGGTGCAATCAGTATATCAATCTAATTCGGCTGGCGTGAACACTGAAACTTTTCAGATAAAAGAGACGGTTATTAAGATGCCGGTGGGTATGGGGCGTGCCCAGAAAACAAAATATAATGGTTTCGAAGAAGAATGTGCTGCAAGAAG
Source organism: Aethina tumida (assembly GCF_024364675.1). Taxonomy (NCBI): domain Eukaryota; kingdom Metazoa; phylum Arthropoda; class Insecta; order Coleoptera; family Nitidulidae; genus Aethina; species Aethina tumida. Next base: position 2,530,057 of record NC_065442.1, read on the forward strand.
AGGTATTATTGTTATAAAAAATTCTGATAACCTTTGCCTGCCACGGGCACTTGTAGTGTTAATCGCGAAACTGACTAGTGATCCACAATTCATACAGGTTCGCCGGGACATTGGACAACTACAAGAAATACGAGCTATGGAACTGTGCCAGAGAGCGGGTGTTGATATTCCCGCGGAGGGTGCCGGGATTCAGGACTTGAAAGCATTCCAGAGGGTTTTATCCGAATACAGAATTACAGTGTTCAAGTACGGTGTCGGTGGACGAGAGGTGATTTTTAAAGGACAAAGTGAAGGACCAACCCTTAATTTACTACTCCACAAAGAACATTACAACGCGATTGTATCGTTAACCTCTGCGTTTTCCTGCAATTACTACTGCGAAGAATGTAATCTCCCATTCAATACACGCGTCAACCATCGTTGCAGTGGGATTTGTCCGTGCTGTCGTGAATCACCACGGTGCGAGGATGAGGAGAAAATGGAGTGTGTGGATTGTCATCGTCACTTCAGGAGCCGGAAATGTTTGGAAAATCATCTACGGATTAAGAAGACATCCAACGTGTGTGCCGACTTGCGATTGTGTCAAAGGTGCTTTAAAACTGTCGATGGAAAACGTAGGCATGAATGTGGTGAAATTTTTTGTAAGATCTGTAAAAAACACCATCAGATAAATCAACAGTGTTATATTCAGCCAAACACAAATGAGCCCTGCCTTACTGATTTATTATTCATATTTTACGATTTGGAAACACGACAGGACACCATTCAGACCGACGGCAGTGCAGTGCATGAAACCACATTGTGTGTGTTTAAATTGTGTTGTTCCAACTGTTTAGATACGGAAGTGGAATTTTGTGAAAAATGCGGCGTAAGGACCCACGTAATTATCAACAACCCTATTGAAAATTTTATGAACTTTGTGCTGAATCAAAAGAAAATTTTCAAAAGAGTGACTGTGATTGCACATAACGGTCAAGCATTCGACCATCAGTTCATCCTGAACTATATTCTCACCAAAACAGACATCAAGCCAAACTTAATTATGCGGGGGACAAAAATTATTTTGGCTGAGGTGGGAAATGTGCGATTTTTGGACTCGCTAAATTATTTTCCAATGGCTCTGGCAAAGCTACCTAAAGCTTTCGGCCTTGCTGGAAACTTTAAGAAGGGTTATTTTCCACACTTGTTTAATACCCTGGAAAATCAGCAATACGTGGGTCCTTTACCATCTGCTGAATTTTACGGTCCGAATCAAATGAAGCCCGAGGACCGACATACGTTTTTAAACTGGCATCAAGAGCATCAGAATGATGTATTTAATTTCCAGGAGGAAATCGTCGCATATTGCAAGTCGGACGTGGAAATACTAATGTGAGCCTGTCTTTCATTTAGGTCGATGCTTCTTAACGAGTGTAACGTTTGTCCATTCACCGAAGCAACAACAATAGCATCAGCGTGTAATAAGGTGTTTGCACGAAACTATCTGGAAGCCGATACAATCGCCGTTATTCCCTGTGGTGGTTACCGATTGGCTGATAATCAATCGGTTATCGCTTTACAATGGTTGTTGTGGGAGGAGAACGTACGAGGAATCACCATACACCACGCCGGTACAGGTCGAGAACACCTAGTAGGAGGAGGACTCAAAGTTGACGGCTTTAATGAGGAGCAGCGTCAGGTATTCGAGTTTCACGGTTGTTACTTCCATGGATGCACCAGCTGTTTCAAATTTCACCGAGACACATCGATTGGAGGAGGTAAAATGGATACCATGCGAAATCGTTACGAGGCCACCACCATTAAAACGACTCGACTTCGCAACTTTGGATTTGAAGTCATCGAAATGTGGGAATGTAACTTCCGCACATTATTAAAACAGAGTTGTGAAGTGCGTGATTTTGTCGAAAACCATCCCGTGTTGGCAACATCACCATTGAATCCTCGTGACGGTTTTTATGGAGGCCGAACCGGAAACAAATGTAACGAGGGTGGGCGCATCAAATACATCGATGTATGCTCGTTGTACCCTTTTGTGTGCAAGTACGGCCGATTTCCTCTAGGACACCCCACAATTTATGTAGGGTCTGCAGCCTGGGATATTGATTTATCCACCGTAGATGGCATGGTGAAATGTAAAATTTTACCACCCGCGCAGTTGTACCACCCCGTTCTCCCTGTCAGGATGAAGGGAAAGTTAATGTTCGCCCTTTGCAACAGCTGTGGTGAAAGTTCACAGCAGCGTGAGTGTTGCCATACGCAGAAAGACGGTTGTTCACAGGGACATGGGTAATTGCAGAAGTCCTTAAAGCATTGGAAAAAGGCTACAGGATTGTGGAAGTGTTTGAAGTGTGGACATACGAAACGCGTCAATACAACCATGCGGCGGGTCAGCCGGGTTTATTCACAGAAATGATTAATAAATTCATCAAAATTAAACAGGAAGCCTCCGGCTGGCCCGCGGATTGCGTAAACGATGTGGTGAAACAACAACAATATCTGGTGGATTTTGAAGAAGCTGAAAAAGTGAAACTAACACCGGAACGCATCGAAAATAACCCTGGTCTTCGATCCCTCGCCAAATTAATGTTGAATTCGTTCTGGGGAAAGTTTGGACAACGTGAAAACCAACCCCAAACAACCATCGTCAACGATCCTCAGGAATGCTTTGATCTCCTTGCGCATCCGTCGAAGAATGTCAACAGTATAACTCCTGTGAATGAACAAACTGTTGTAATCAACTGGGAGTACGCCGACGAGGCTGTGGAATCTCTGCCGACTATGAATGTGGTAATTGCAGCTTTTGTTACAGCACAGGCCCGTTTGAAGTTGTACGAATATCTAGAGATGTTGGATACACGTGTTTTATACTACGATACCGATTCCGTTATCTATGTGTCAAACAACCATTTTCCAGATCCCCCGACTGGAAAATTCATTGGGGATATGACCGATGAGCTGGAGGTATACGGTATCGGTTCCTACATCACGGAATTTGTTTCGGGCGGGCCGAAAAATTACGCATACTCGGTGTGGTCAACAACGAAGTAGTGTATCGAACATGTTTGTAAGGTGAAAGGGATCGCCTTAACATACAGCGCTTCTCAGTTGATTAATTTTGAGAAAATTAAACAAATGGTTCTGGAAAAAACAGATCCCATTCGTTTGACGTCGATGAACTTTGTGCGGACAAAAGATCATCGTGTAATAACCAAAGAGGAGACAAAGACATACAGAACGAATTCAACAAAGAGACTCTTCATGGATGACAACAGCTCTCGACCATTCGGATACAAGGTCCCTAGGAACTAATTAAGTGGAAATTAAAAATTAATATAATAATATAAAAGAAAGGTAACTTTGAATTATTAATATTATATAGATATATATGGTACATACAATTTGTCTATTTTGTTTTTGATATATTCAACGCGTACAACCGGCTGAGAAACGGACTTGCACACTCAGTCTACATCACAGCCACCACAACTACACTTATGAGCCTCAGTCAAATAATCAGTCACAAAAAAGATGTATCACTACAAAAATTACCATTGAATAATTAATATTGTGTATATATGTTTCTGTTTACTTTAAAAACACGGTTCAACGACTGGGATTCGAAAGCAACAACGAAAGACAGAACTTTTTCAACTCTTTTTCATGTATCGAAATAACAAAATGTATAATAAATTGTAATATAAATGTACAATAATAAATTGTAATATAAATGTACAATAATAATAAATTGTTAACTTATTGATATGTTTTTGTTTTTAATATGTAATAAATCATAATTATAAATTAATTGCATTTTCATTCACTCTTGCGTCTTCCTACACTTTTTGTCTGAGGTGGCCCACGACTCATACACTTGTGACGTCACTTCTACGCTTTTGGTCTGAAGTAGCCCACGAAAGGTGCGCATGTCATACACTCGTGACGTCACTCCTACGTTTTTGGTCTGAAGTGGCCCACGAAAGGTGCGCATATCATACACTCGTGACGTCACACCTACGCTTTTGGTCTGAGGTGGCTCACGACAAGGGTGGCGCTTGCCCACATGCCGACAAAGGCTATAAACCATCACAAACAGATGAGTGGCGCGTGCCCACATGCCGACAAAGGCTACAAACCGCCCCAAACAGAGGGGCGGCACGTGCCGACAGGGTCGTGACGTCACTCCTACGCTGTTGGTCTCAAGTGTCCCACTGGCGCCGGAGGAGAGGGGGGAGTCGTGACGTCACACCTACGCTGTCTGTCTCAAGTGGCCCATATTCTACTTTTAAGTTATTATAATTTATTCCTTAAAATTATATATCATTAGTTAAACAATTACGACAGTAACACTAACAAACAATATCAATCTCTTAATGCTGTAGCGTGAACAATATTTATTGTTAGTCCATCTTCAGCTAACACAAACAAACTGGATGGTTTACCCACTCGAGAGCATGCCACGTATAATTGTCCGTGTGAAAAACATGGTGTTCTCAAATCTAAGCCACAAATAGATATCGTTTGACCTTGAGATTTGTTGATAGTCATTGCAAATGCCAATCTAATCGGAAACTGAATACGTTTGAATTGAATTGGCACATCTGTAGGTATAATAGGAATCCGTGGTATTAGTATATTTTCATCTCTGAACTTGCCATTTAAAATGCTGGCTTCGATCACGTTTTTCATTCATTTTTGAATGACTAATCGCGTACCGTTGCACAGTGCACTCAGTGTGTTTTGGATTGACTGTAAATAATCGCCCCAAGGCGTTTGATTTAAATAAATTGAGACATGCAGCAACTGGTGAGCCTTGCTTGCGGGGCATCCATGTTTTTGTTTGAGTCTATGTGAAATAGCGCGGTACTTGTGAATAGAGTAATGTTCGTGCAAAGACACTAAAATCCTCCGCACGATTACATAATTCAAAAAATGCAGTGAGTGTAGTTTTAGGTGGATTTATTGCATGATCAATCGCTGTCTCGTTAGTGAAAAATACACGCTGACCGTTTTCAAGATGGACGGCTAACTGAACAACTGCTGGATCCCGTTCATGAATTGGAAAACCAAAAATACGCCAAGCAGCTTCATTGGAGCTGATGTACCGACCAATTTGGTAGAGCGTTATTTCATCGTTTTTATTCACTGGAGGAGCATTCACATTAGTATTTTCCACTCTAAACACAGCCATATCACTGCCTTTATGGACATACTTGCAAATGTATTTGATGCTCTTCACAGAACTGCAGAACTCAACATTAGTATGAGCAATATATGTCTTGCTCAGCAGAGGCGAATATGGCACCCCCAACGATTGTCAATATCAATGTCTGTGTTGATGATATTTTTAATAAATGATTGTCCGCCATTATCAGGATTTCTTCGACGATATATTGGGTATCCGTCGACATTTGTGACCGTATCATTGGTAAAATCTTTAGGGAAATTTTTAGTACATTTTCCATTTGCCATGCAAGGCGATGAACTGTTAAGAGTACCACATGGACCATGAATCATGTTTGTTGTAACAATATCAAACAGCAGTTGGTCAGTGGATGGATCTGGAATTTCCGCAGAAATGATACTATCGATTTCTTCAGGACGGATTTTGTCAATTAACCATACCAAAATGTGTGCAAGAGGTAATCCTCGCTTTTGCCACTCAACCGAATACAGCCGCAACGTGTGGGACCGAATACATGTAATTTAGTAATGTAACTTATTAAAGACTTCAACTTTTGTCTGAACACACGTGTTGTAATGTCATGGCGATGTATTGCATTTTGGCCAGGCAGTAGCAAAGATGCAATCTCTGGCCATTTTGGATTACATGTGAACGTGATAAATAAACATGGTCGTCCATATTCGCGCACGAATGTCAGAGCATCCTGTATATATTCTTGCATATGACGTGGACTTCCTACGTACGATGATGGTAAAATGACATGGTTACCAATTTCGGCGACGACGGCGTTGTTGTTGATAGCGTCTCGCAAATGAATGTACTCTTCCGCGCGCAGCTTTAGTTGATTATATGGTAAGTATCGTAGTCGTTCGCTCTCAATCTTCGCGTACATGTCGACCATGAATTGTTGACAAAGCTCACGACATCGTAGAATGACGTTGTCCAGGCCACGTCTAATCATTAATCGGTACGCATAATAATCCTTTGAGCTAACGTTCTTGTTTGTTTCAGCTCCTGTAATATTTGTTCATAAAAATTAATTTAAATTTATTTCGTTCAATAATTTAATTGTTTTGTTAAATGATTAATGATCAAATTCATAATCAATGAAGTACCTGATACGGGATCTCGTTGTTTTATGTTTATGCAATATCCGTCTTGTCCCTTCCAGAATATTAGCGGATATTGGAGAGCGTCATATGAACGATGTGTGAAGATTATTATTTCTTCTACGAATCACAGTTTCTCGTGCAGCTATACAATCGCCAACCATGATTCCAGCAACATCATCAACAACTGGTGCATTGAATCTACGAATATACTCTCCAGCTGGTGTTTTATCAGGATTAATGACGATAGCGTGATTATCGCTGTGTAATTGGTGCATATGTGATTTGAATATTTTCAACAATTCGTTGTGCTCGTTCTAGCTCGCTGACGATGCGTCTGGCATAAAATGAATCAAGGTTATTATAATCACAACGTGCATTCACGCGATTGGCAAGTGCGCTTCCGGAATCCTCGCCGCCCATAAAGTAGATTTGTAAGAATTTATGTGGTTCTGATTTTGAATGTAGAATTGTATTGTTGACCATTTGCATTAGTATTTCGAACTATTTCTGTTGCTCCGAACGATGTCATTTGAAAGCATGAATTGAATGTTCGAATTGACTTCAGGAACACGTTAGAATCTGGATCCGTGCCGATAAGTAAACCGTTCAATGGTTCAGGTGGTGTTTCAATTTCAGGTAGTTGCACTTTTCCTGACGCGCAACACATCCCAGCTGGCTCATTTTTGAATCTCAAATAGTAACATAGTAGTCTTACTGGAAAGTGAGGCTAGACAGATCAAATTAGAGCTTGATATAAGCGTTTTATTTTCATTAAAAAGTTAATTATGAAATTCAATTTAATTTGATATTTAAATTATTATTAAATTTTATAGTTATTTTATAATTTAATTAATATATTAGGAATTTTATTTTATAATTAGAAAAAATATATTTTATTATAGTGAAATAGTATTAATTAATTAAGAATTAATTTAAATATTTAAAAGAATAATTAATTTTTAGTACCTTGGGTATCAGGGTTGATTAAATAATAATTTTATATTAAATATTCTCGAATTTAAAAGAGCTAATTAATTATATTTATTATTGTGGAATAATAAGTTAGAAATGAAACGCTATTCGTTTTTAAATATATCTAGTTTTTTAAGAAAAAAATTTAATTTCTTAATTATAAATATTTTTTTATATATTTAATTAAATATTAGTAATTGGTTATATTTTAGGGGATAAGATTTAAAATAAATTTTTATAAATAAATTAAAATATATTAAAAGTAGGATTAGAATTTTTCATCATTAAAAAAATGTTATAATTTATTATATTATAAATATAATTTTCTTTTATTTCAAATTTTTTATTAAAATATATTTATTAATTTTTAATAAATAGAAATAATGATTAAATTAGTATAATTTTATTTAAATTTAAATTTTAAGATATAGGTTTTTAAAAGGAATTCGGCAAAATATTTTTTCGGTAAATTGTCACTCCTATTACTCATGTATGTATAAGATAATAAAATCCGTAATCTTATTCCTCGTCCAATATGGATATATAAACAAATAAAGATAAAGGATGCACCATTAGCATGAAGAGCTCGAATTAATCTTCCATAATTTACATCTCATTAAATAAATTCTTAAACTACCCAAATTATATTATCCTATTTATACTTATTTATATATATTTATTAATTACTTTAATTGCAGTTACAAAAATTTTTGATTTAAAAAGAGGACCTTTATGACAAAAATTCTAATGAAAATAGCAATCCGTTAAAATAATACTAATACCGGTATTTTACCGGTATTACCGGTTCTAAAAGCGAAAATACCGAAATAACGATATCGAAAATTTTTAACGGTATTGCATTCCCTAGCAGCTATGGCAACAGGTGATCAGGAAGAGAAAAGAATTTGAGCTCTTTTTGTTATAGCAGCAATAATAATTATATACGAAATTAACTCTATAACGAAATCCTTTTTAAAAGATCTAAATAAAAAATATAATTCCATCTCCCAAAATTTATTATTTTGATAACTAAACAATAAGAAACTAACCCTAATCCATTTTACCCTAATAAAAATCTAATTAAATTAGGGGAAATAATTAATAATATTATTGATAAAACAAATATAACAACTAATATAATAAACCGATTTAAATTTAAATCTCCATGCATATATTCATCTCTATAAAAAATTACTATTGAAAAAATAAATAAAACAAAGCTTATAAATAAAGTAGACATTCAATCCACTAAAACTACTATTCTAATAGAAGAAGAATTTAAATTTAATATTGAAAATACAATTAAAATAGTTTTATCTAAATTTATTAAATTAATTCTATAAATAAATAGACATTCTAAAAATTTAAAAAATAAATTAAACAAATTGAAATTATTTAAAATACTTTTGTATTTCTATGACTCCACAAATCATTATTTTTAATAAACTATTTAAATAAATTCAAATAAAATATTCTCTTTTTAAAATTAAAACATTTAAAGGGAATCAATGTAAAAATAATAGTAAATATTCACGTACATATCCTACATAAAAAGAATAATTTCTAGAATTTAATTTACCATGTTGTCTAAAGGAAAATAAAAATAATGAATAAACAGCTCTGAAAAATGATATTAAAGAAAGAAAAATCATTGTTAATCATCTAAATCTTACAAGTCTATTAATTAATATAATTTCCCCTAATAAATTTAAAGAAGGTGGAGCGGCTATATTAGAAGATCTAAATAAAAATCTTCATAAAGATAGACTAGGTATAATATTAAGTAACCCCTTATTTAAATATAAATTTCGTCTATGAAATCGTTCATAAGAAATATTAGCTAAACAAAATAAACCTGAGGAACAAAGACCATGAGCTAATATTATAACTAAAGCTCCTCATATTCCTCAAAAATGTATAGTTATAATTCCTCTTAATACTATACCTCTATGAGCTACCGAAGAATAAGCAATCTCTTTGACGTATACAAATAAATGAAACAATTAACCCTCCAACTAAAGAAATTCTTATAAAAATAATATCATACTTTATTCCTACTCTTACAAATATAACTATTAAGCGACATAAGACATAACCTCCCAACTTTAATATAATACCAGCTAAAATCATTGAACCAGCTGCAGGAGCTTCTACAGGAGCCTTAGGTAACCAAAGATGAATAAAAAATATAGGTATCTTTATTATAAAAAATATAATTATAAAAATATAGAAATATGTAATATCTAAATTTTTAATTAAAAAAAATTCTATTCTATTACTATTACTATAATAATAAAAAATAGAAATTATAAAGAAAATAAATTATAAAATAATAAATATATACCTGATTTCAAAAAATAGATAAAAAATCAATAAATTTATTCTTCTAAATGTATTAAAAATAAATTAGAATACTCATTAGTTTTAAAAATTTTCTCTCTTGCTAATACTATTGAAACACAAATTCAAAATCTTAATAAAACCAAAAAAAGATAATATATCTAATCCCAAAAATAAAATTAAATAATTAAAAAAATAATTGAAAGAAAAATTCTTTAAAAAAAATAAAAAAATAAACAAAAAATATAAATTGAATTAATCAAAATTCTCCTATAAAACATAAAGGTATTACAAAAACTATTCTAAATAATAATCTTATCACAATATTGAAAATAGTATAATATAATCATTTCCCACTAATCGAATTATAGAAACAATAGAAAGACCAAGAGCCCCTTCACAAACTCTAAACCTGAAAAATAACAGAAAAAAAAATATCTGTATAATATAACCTATAATCTCCAAAATTAATATTTGAAATAATTCTTTCTCTATCATTATCTTTATCTTTCTTATTTTTAAATCATCCCCTACCACTAGGATTCATTCTTCTTTTACAAACTGTAACAATTGCTTTAATTACGGGTCTATTAAAATACAATTTTTGATTTTCATATATTTTATTTCCAGTAATAATCGGAGGGATATTAATTCTATTCATTTATATAACTAGAATTACATCAAATAATAAATTCAAATTTAGAAATAGAATATTTATAAACTTCTTTTTAATATTATTATTTATTATATTATTTATTGCTGACCAATACCTTTTTAATTACTGTAATTTAACAAAATTAAGTTCAACTTTTTTAATATAGATTATATTAATTCGTACAAGTGATTATTATTTTTGATGCAAATTGAAATATGATTTCAAAAAACATATATGATCCAACGTACCGTCGTCTAACCTCGATCTTATTTTTGTGATTATATGTTGAGCAGCCGAAAAGGCTCGTTCTGATTCCACACTTGTTGGTGGTATTGTACAAGTATTCATAAGCAAGCTTTAGTTGCTCCTCCCAAATTCCATGCTCTTCAAAAAATTGTAATTCTTTTTTAAGTTTATGTTCTATTTCTAATCTTTTGTTTTGTTTCTTTGGGGTTGGAACATTCTTCATTGCTTTGTTACTCACCTTCTCTAATTTGTTTCTTAATGGAACAGTTGTAATATTAATAGCGGGGAGAGATGTAACTGGTGTATCTTCATCTTCAAGATCAAAATCTTTACAGTCTGGTTCATTACTTTTAACTCCTAGGCGTTTAATAAGAGGCAGTATTTTTGTAGTAGAACCTTTTTTAAGTTTAGGACATAAGTCTGAATCCGTTTCGATTTCGTTTTGTGAAGCGTTGTGTAAATATTGTAAAACTTGAGATATGTTTGTTCGTCTTTTCATTATTCTATACTTGAGAGTATTTATCAATTCAATACTTATTTTACTTTTTTGTGTTAAAAGCGTGTCAATCATAAATTTAAACGTCGCGTCTGCAACAAGAAGATTGGAATCTCTTCTGCATAGTGCTTTAACTGCTAATTTAATTGGTGACAATGCATCAATGATTTCAGAAATTAATAGAAACTCCACTTCGGAAAAAACTATGTTTGATTTTAAATCAATTAATGCTTTTTGGACGCAATACCGTAATTGGTAAAACCTTTCTAACATAATAAGTAAACTATTCTATCGTGCTATGACATCCAATTGCAAATTCAATTCTTTTCCAAATTGTAGTTTTACATATTTTTGTAAATATTAATCATTTTTTGTTGGAGATCTTCTGATCATTTTAATGACACTTCTAATTTTTGTTAGTAGTGGGGAGAAATTAGCATAATTCAAATTTATTTCAGTATCATCAGATCCAAACTCTAGGACAACACCATCATCTGTAATCTTTTTATCTTCTTCATTGTCAGTTTCTATGTCATTGTCATCATCTACATCAGTATCACAATCGCTAGATTGGGATTCAAATGATTCAATTTCAGCATCAACAGGCGCTAAACTGGAATTGTTTTTGTAAAGGACATCTCTAACAGCTAGGTGGTTACCGTGTGCAAAACATAACTGATGTTCGACTTCAATCAAATGTACGAGTTTTACCAACTGACGCACCATCAGTCGGTATACAAACAATGTCGTTTGTTAAGTTGAGATCAAATTCTTGTAATTTTATTTTCAAAATCTCCAAACATTTTTCCGTTGGCAGTTTTTCATGTAAACGAATTAGTCCAATGTTCTGTATATATCCTCCAGTAGAATGTACGTTTATGTTTAGATACCTCCGATTGCGAACCGAAGTCCATTCGTCGATTGTTAAGCTAAATCAAACATTTCTTTAATAACTTATATTCTTATCTTCTTGCTATATTCAGTGATCATAGATTTTATTGTTGCGACGTGCTCACATCGGTCCATCGGTGAAGGTGATGACGTAAGCTAACATGTATCAACTACAATGTTGGAGATTCGCAGTCAGTCTTCATATATATATATATATATATATATATATATATATATATATATATATATATATATATATATATATATATATATATATATATATATATATATATATATATATATATATTTTTGGTAGCTTTTGACTAAGCATTTTCATTATCTGCTGCTACGTCGCTTTTAGTTTTTAAATTTATGTTATGACGAGATTTCAAGTAGGAGTGAAGAACCCTTGTGGATCCTCCCTGACATTTTTTTTCTTTTATGCATTTTTTACATTTTGCTCCTTGCCCTTGATTAGCAACTAAATAATAATGCCAAATCGAATTAAAGTCGCACTCTTTTTTGTATTCTCGAAATATATTAGGTTCCGAGTTCATACTTTTGATACTAAAACAATTATTTTAATTAATTAATAATTTAAAAAAAGTAAATCTAAGTTATTAAGGAACCATAAAATAAGTTTTATTAATAGGAAATTTATTTATCTGCAGCATATTGAATAGTGCTGACGTTTATACAAATAAATAATACTTAATAGACATTGTACATAAATTTACAATCAAAATTAACACTAATATCGTTCACAACATATTAGTTGCTCAATTTACAAGACAAGTATTTATTTAATCTTTTCTAGGATACACATATTTCATGGTTCTTAAACTCTAGGACTACCAAATTTATTTACATATATTAATTATGGCACAAGCACAAAACAACTTTTACTCTCAATTTGTGTCTACGTACTGATAAAAGATAAAACACTCCGCACTGAACTAACAGCCTTTAGCTACAATAGACGGAATCTCATTTGATTCTAAGTAAATGGGAGATTCCCCGAATCAACCTTCCGTGTAACGTGTATCAACTAGCGATAATGTTCCAATACCTAAAATACCGGTATTTTTAAGGTGAATATCGGTATTAATACCGGTTTTCGGTATACCGGTATACCGGGATTGCATTCCCTAATAGCTGCCCCTACTCCAGTATCTTCATTAGTTCATTCTTTAACTCTAGTTACAGCGGGTGTTTACTTATTAATTCGTTTTAATTTTTCTTTTTCAGATAATATAATGTATTTATTATTATTTGTAACTTCTTTAACTATATTCATATCAGGGTTAGGGACAAATTTTGAATTTGATTTAAAAAAAATTATTACTCTTTCTACGTTGAGTCAACTAGGTTTAATAATAATAATTTTAGCTAATGCTTTATTTAAGGCTTTATTATTTATATGTGCTGGTAATTTTATTCATAATATAAATAATAACCAAGATATTCGTTATATAGGAGGATTAATTAATCGGATACCTTTAACCTTTTTTAAATATTTGTAATTTTTTTATGTGGTTTACCTTTTATATAGAAGTGATAAGAATGCAGTATTTAAATATTTTTATTTATTTGGTATTTTATATTTCTATTGGTCTAACTGTTTGTTATAGATTTCGTTTAACTTATTATACTATAACTGGAGAATTTAATTTTATTAGTTTAAATTGTATTAGAGAAACTGGATTTAAAATGTTAAAGGGTATAAGAGGATTAATTTTTTTGTATTTAGAGGTGGAATGTTATATTGATTAATATTTCCTGTTCCTTATTTACTATTTAAATTAATAACATTATTAATAGTGGTTTTAGGCATAGTTATTAGTTATGAAATGTCTAAGTTAAAAAATTTTTATATAAATAAATCTTTAAAGTTTTATAATTTTTCATTATTTTTTTCTTTAATATGAAATATACCAATTTTATCTACTTTTGGGGTAAATCTTTATCCTTTAAAATTAATTAAAGGGGAAATTTATATTAAAAGATTTGATCAAGGTTAATATGAATATTATGGAAGACGAAATCTTGGGTTTAGAATTAGTTCTATATCTAAAATTGCTCAATTTTTGTCAATTAATCATTTAAAAATTTATTTTTTATTGATATTATTTTGAATTGGATTTTTAATAATAAATATTTACTTAAATAGCTTATATTAGAGCGTAATATTGAAGATATTAAGGAAATAGAATTATTTTTAAGTATTTATAAGAAAAACTTCTAATTTTACATTAAAAATGTAATGTGTTTATTAAACTATATAAATAGAATAAATAGTTTCGCTGCTTAAGAATTAAGTGCAATATTTGCTTCTTATTTAAGATAAATTCAATATAATTCAATACATTTTAAATGCAAATTAAACGTTATAGTTAACTATTATCCTAGAAGGTTCAGTTTAAGGCTGCTTGGTTTCATTCATGATAAAGACCAATTAAAAGGATTAAAATAATGGAAACTGATATAATACTAAAATTAATTAAATTAGAAATTTTTATAGAGAAAATTATTGGATGAAAAAGAGTAATTTCTACATCAAAAATTAAAAAAATAATAGTAATTAAAAAAATTTAAGGAAAAAGAAAGGGCATGAATTTTTAGGGTCAAATCCACATTCAAAGGGAGATCTTTTTTCTCGGTCAGAGAAAGTTTTTTTTGAAACTAAATATAAAACATTAATTAAAACTAAACTAATTAATAGGATAATTATTAATAAATATAATAAAGTTGTAATTATTTATACTAGAAGACTAGATTTTTTGATTGGAAGTCAAATATAATTTTTATATTATATAAATATCTACCTCATCAGTTAATTGAAATATAAAGGAATAGTCATACTACATCAACAAAATGACAGTATCAAGCAGCTGCTTCAGAATCAAAACATATTAGTAAGAAAGTAGTTCCAATAATTACATGTAGTCAGTGGAATCCTATTGCTATAAAGAATGATGATCCATAATTAGCATTTGAAATTGTAAAAGAAGCTTCAATATATTCATATTCTTGAAGGATAGTAAAGTAGATTCCTAAAATAATAGTAATTAGTAAACCTTGGAATGCTTGATTATAATTATTTTCTATTAATCTATGGTGAGCTCAAGTTACTGTTAATCATGATGTAAGTAAAATTAAAGTATTAAGAAGTGGAATTTCAATAGGATTGAAAGTTTGAATTCCCTTAGGGGGTCAAACTATACCAATTTCAATTGAGGGGGTTAATCATCTATGGAAAAATCCTCAGAAAAATGAAATGAAAAAGAAAATGTCAGATACAATAAATAAAATTATTCCCCATCGTAAACCTATAGTTACTCTTGATGTTGATATTGATGAGGTTTGACTATACAATTCTTACTCTATAATTAATTTCAGTATCACTAACCTTTGTTTTTGTTGAACAGATCTTCTTCAACTAAGGTGATGTATTACACTCAATACCCAAACCCTTCACCAAACCGAAATATTAGATAATTTCTACTCACTGTTTTATTGCTAAAAGAACTTCGATCTTGACAATTGAAAAATTCGGATGAAATCTTCCGAAATAAATGAATCCCAGAGTTTTATAAACTCTTAATTAATTTGATTTAATTTCTGAATATTCTGTAAATTAATTAAAGACATGACACACTCATTTAAACTTCGATCTCACTGTGCGACCACACCCTGACACCCGATAAGGGTTCGAAAAGAAAACACACATGTTAAAAATCAACTAATGTAGATATTACGATAGGAATATTTTAAAACAAATTTTGTATGATTTTACGACTATTTTATGATTACCAAATGTAAGATTAATTTTAAGACAACCCTTAAAAATCTGAAAAAAATTCGTGAGAATCTAAACAAAGTGTTGGTCTAAAAATTCTCTCACGAAGTCATTTAATAACGGTTTTCTTGCTCTTATTACATAATGGCAAATACTGCTCCTATATATAATACGTAATGGAAATGAGTTACTACATAATAAGAATAATGTAAAATAATGTCAATTAATGAGTTAGCTAAATCTACTCCTGTTAATTCATCTACAGTAAATAAAAATACGAAGCCTAAAGCTCATAAAGTTACTGGTCTATAAGTGATTTGTGTTCCGTGAAGTGTAGCTAATCATCTAAAAATTTTAATTCCAGTAGGAACAGCAATAATTATTGTAGCTGTAGTAAAATAGGCTCGAGTATCAACGTCTACCTAGAGTAAATATGTGATGGGCTCAAACAACAAATCCTAATAAACCAATTGCTATTATTACATAAATTATTCCTAAAGTTCAAAAGGCTTCTTTTTTCCCTTTTTCTTGTCTAATAATATGTGAAATTATTCGAAATCCTAGTAAAATTAAAATATAAACTTCCGGATGACCAAAAAATCAGAATAAGTGTTGATATAGAATAGGGTCTCAACCTCCTGAGGGATCAAAGAAAGATTTGTAAGTAGTATAGTAATGGCTCCTGCTAATACAGGTAATGAAAGAAGTAAAAGAATGGCATTAATTACTACAGCTCAAACAAATAAAGGTATTCGATTAAAGGTTATGCCTGAGGGTCGCATATTAATTACAGTAGTAATAAAATTTACTGCACCTAAAATAGAAAAAATACCTGTTAAATGAAGTCTAAAAATAGCTAAATCAACTGAAGATCCAACATGGGCAATATTAGATGAAAGTGGAGGGTACACTGTTCATCCTGTCCCTGCCCTCTTTCTACAATTCTTCTTATAAGAAGAAGATAAAGAGAAGGAGGTAATAATCAGAATCTTACATTATTTATTCGAGGAAAAGCTATATCGGGGGCCCCTAATATAAGTGGAACTAATTAATTATCAAATCCACCAATGAATGGTATAACTATAAAGAAAATTATAATGAAGGCATGAGCTGTAACAATCGATTTCCTAATTCAGTTCGAATTAGAAGTCTTAATGAAGTTCCTATTACACCTGATCAAATACCAAAAATGAAGTATAAATTACCAATATCCTTGTGGTTAGTAGAGAAAAGCCATTTATTCGATAAAATGAATGAGGTTTGGGCGATAAATTGTAAATTTATTTACGAATGTAGATTCTTTTATCAGGTTTTATAGTCAACAATGATATTAAATTGCAAATTTAAAGGAAAATTTATATTTTAAAGCTTTAGCTTAATCTGCAAGGCTTGGAGAAGCCTCTATTTTCAGCTTTGAAGGTTACTAGTTTATGTTTAACTTAAATCCTTACAGATTTAAGATAAAAGTACATAGAACTAGGGCGGATAGAGTAACTGAATTAAAGATAATTGTTAAATTTTTTAAGTTGAATATTTTTCTTAGGTTTTCTCTACAATAAATTACTAAAGGATTTGAAGAAATTCGAAGATAATAATTAAGATGAGAAGGATTAAACAATTAAAATGGCTGAGATAAAGAAAAGATTATAGAATAGGCTAGAATTTTTCGAATTCTAATTTGGTTGATACCTTGGCTTCCTCTAATTAATGAAGAAATAATAATTGTGGAAGTAATAAAGATATTTAATTTAAGATTTCTTATTAAAAAAATTATAGGGGCTATTTTTTGTCAAGTAAGTATAATTAGACATGTTATTCAATTTAATCCTTCTATAATTTCAGGAAATCAAAAATGGAAGGGAGCTGCTCCTATTTTCATTAAAAATCCTGAATTTATTATAATATTTAAATTGATTATAATAACAATAAGATTTAGTGAAGAAGCAATGGTTTGGGTAATAAAGTATTTAATGGAACTTTCTGAAGGGTATAGATTTCTTTTTCAATTTATAAGATGGATAGTAGATAGAAAATTGATTTCTAGTCCTATTCATATTGAAAATCAAGTAGTAGTTCTAGTACGGAAAAAGGAAAGGTCGACTCGTTTCTGCGTAGACTACCGTCAGTTAAACGAAAAAGGACAGTTATCCACTTCCACGAATTGATGACATTTTGGATACCTTAGCTGAGTCAAAGATATTTCTATACTTTTCGTTCACTTTCTTCTAAAAATTGTATTCGGAAAATAT
This sequence comes from Aethina tumida, assembly GCF_024364675.1. Classification (NCBI taxonomy): domain Eukaryota; kingdom Metazoa; phylum Arthropoda; class Insecta; order Coleoptera; family Nitidulidae; genus Aethina; species Aethina tumida. The sequence continues at coordinate 2,547,999 of NC_065442.1, forward strand.
TTATATGAATTTGAAGGAATTTATAATCTGTAATTTGACTTCGAACGCTTTGATTAATTCAAACATTATAATGACAGTTTTATTATCACCTTGTAGTTTTATATTTAATTCATTTAAGTGAGGGCATAAATGAGTGAAAAAATATAACTTTGCTAGCCATCCTACATCCAATAATTGATTGTATTGGACAATAACGTTCTTATTATTTAGAAATAATCTTATTTCCTCCAAACAATCTACAAATTTTTGCAAAACACTTCTGCGACTTAACCAGCGTAGTACATTATTGTGTAAAAGTAAGCTATTATACGACGAGTTTACTTCGTTTAACAATTCTTGAAATTTTCTTTTCTTTAGTGCTCGTGCTGATATAAAATTGACCAATTTTGTTACAAAATTCATATCATAAACCATTTTTAAACCTGCTTTGGTACATAACGCTTTTTGGTGAATAATGCAATGAAAATCAAGAATTTTGTATCCAATACGTTTTGTAAATAAATTTATAAATCCATTTTCCCGTCCAGTTATAAGCTGTGGGCACCGTCAGTTGTAACTGACACAATTTTAGAAGGACATATTTCTGTTTTTTCTAATGAATTACAAATGTCTAAAACTTTTGTTGTTATTGTTAATGTTGATAAACTTATTAACTCTTCTTTAATATTATTTTGAAACTCAAAAATTGCTAAACGAGCAGAGCCTGTTAGGTCGGTAGACTCGTCAGGGCAAATGGTAAGACTTTATATGAATTTTTTGTTGAAAATTTAAATTTTCCGCCATATCCAAAATTCTCTCTTTCACTGTATTCTTAGCTATCGGCATGTCTTTAATTCTTTGGATAATTTTTTCTTTGTTTTCAAAATCATCGAATAAGTGTGGTCCACATTACAGCCAAGCATCCTTTAAAAATTCGTATATAGAACAATAATTTTGAAACTTGATAACTAGCCGCAGTGGTTTGATTGAGTTCCAAAATATTTCATTAAAGAAGTAGTTTGAGGCACGTGATATATACTCCTTTTACTCTTCCACACTTCGATAGAGAATAAATTTATGGTTGGTTTCATAATTAGACGGTTCTAGTTAACATACTAAGATAGGTTATTCATTACTACAAATTTATATTATAAATTATAAATTTATAATAAATATATAATATAATAAAGTGTAGAATAATTTTTAATTCATTTCTTTCAAAAAAGATGCGTGCCTTTGGTTCAGTGCCGAGAATATAAATAGCTATAAATAGTGTGAGTTTAGTTTAATTTAGTGGTAGTTTTATTTTCACTCTATCCGAACCCCGAAAAACTGTTACAATATTAATTTGATCAATACTATAAAGTGGGTAGGTTATTTTGTAATATAAATTATAAATGATCTGTTTTCAAAAATTTTAATTGTTTGAATTTTAGTTCAATTTGTATTAAATAAGAATTAAATCTGAATGGTATTAATCTAATTTATACCTAGAATTCCATTTTTGGTAGATATGTATTAATTTATTTAAATAAATTACAAGCAATATAAATTTGTAATGCATTGTGAAAAAACTCGTATAAAGATAAATATGACTGTTTTAGGTAGAAATGTTGTTTGGAACGGTAAAAGTTTGCACATATACATATACATTGTAGTACTGTGTGGTCATAACAATTTCAACAATACACAAAAATATTCTCTGAATAACTAATGTTTTTATATAATGTAAATAGTTCATAATTTGCTGTGATCCATACCTTACAATCCTGTTTAGTATAGCATGTTGTTTTGTAATTTCGATACACCCTGCCATGTTAAAACTTATACTGATTTTGTTTTTAATGTTTAAGCGGACCGAAATAATAAACGGTAACAGAATGTGATGATCGAGGTCAAGCGCTACGAAAAAGTGAGAGACCTCTTATGCACACGTTAGTTCATTTAAATGACTTAAAAAATCATTTTCTATTATTTCTTTGATGAGTAAATTTTGTTTTTAATAACTTCATGACTTTTCTCAGATGAAACCCTTCTACGCCATCAGCTTCAGGTAGTTCATCGAAATATTCAATGAGTATATTCATTCACTGCGTCATTGGCTTCTTGACGACTTCTTAATCAAAAACATCACTTTCATCAGAATCGTCATTTTACTCAGACTCTATTTCTATTGCCGTCAAGCCACTGCCTCTTTAATTAAGGAACTTCCTGTAGTTTCAAGGCCCCAGTCATTAGTCACTAGGGAAACTAGAGCGGCTCCACGGCACCCACCGTCGGCCCCGCACCAAACAATGGAGCAAATACGAAAAAAGGGCAACAGATTGTATTTAAGAATAATAAAAATTTTTGCAGAATATACCAGAAAACTTCCAATAAGCCGGCCAGGGCTCTCTACCACTATGAAATTGTAAACTTTGCCAATCAATTGAACATACCACATTTCGGAGGAGTTTTTATGCGCGATGCTTTACTGAAGAAACCGAATAAAAATGAAGAGTGGCTTATGTGAAGAGTGGTAACCATGTAACTTACTACGACAGTATTGGCGCATTCCTTTTCTTTTGAACAATATTGTTTGGAATTTTTATATGAAATAAACAGCACTATGCATTATGAATTAGTTTTACATCAATCGAGTGCCTATAAAATTTCCGTCATTGAAAAATATTTACGAAAGCAAGTGATCAACAACAGTAACAATAAATAGGAGAATCTTTTACTTTAAATCAACAGATTCGGTGAGTGAATTGCTTGGAGATTCGACAAAAGTCTACAAACAAGGCGTTCTGCACGAGTCCAATTTGCCTGTAAATATTGCACTAGTAAAAACATTACCTGTCGTTAGTAATTAATTCTCAAATTTAAGTTCATAATGGCAGCGGGGGAAAAATTCATAAATCACTATTTTCTCAAAACATTTCGTGTCTAAGAACGTCAAAATATCTTTATACTCTTAACTTTCTTCTTATTTATAAGTTTGTTGTTGAAAATGCAACAATGCAGATAAACAAAGCAGGTTCTGGTTAACTTTTTGAACTACAATGGGATGGCCACATGAAGTGACCCATAAGTGACATCACAATGTAACGAAATTGTATATTTGTTTTAATTGTAAATAATACGAAGGGAACTGCGGATTAGAAACCGACTGATCCACTTGAAAGATAGAACTATGGTTTAGATAATGGGGTTTGGAATGTATGTTTGCAGAAACTGTTGTTGAATGGTCCGTTCTGTAATGTAGCGTATTCGGGAAAAATTTAATCAAAAATGTGAATAGTGAAACTTGGCTTATATTGTTCTGTTTTTCTTTACCTTGTGAAGTTTATTGTACGGTCAATTAATTGGTTCCTGCAAATATCAACCAATAAGTCATGGCTATACAAGAAATCTGACACACGTTTGCTGAGTGTGAGAGTGTGGAAGAATTCACCTTATCGCGGTCCTGGGGCTCAGTACCTCCCTACAATCCACTGGTAGTGGGAAGCAAATGGGTCCAACCCAACAAGATCTCGCATCTTCTTCAGATTGGTTTTGGTCCTCCCGAACCAGTTGACAGGGGCTGGCATCTACTTCAGTTTTAGTCTTCTGGTTCAGGTCACCCGCATATGTCTCGCATATGCGTTTTCCATCTGGGTTATGATCTTTTAGATAGGTACCCGGAGAGGGGTTTTCAGGTGATCGATTTTTGGAGCCCGAAATTTTTACTTTTGGGACGAAATTTCAGTACCAAGAACACTTCGGAATCGACAGAATTAACTCTGTAAAGTCAATGAAAAAAATGCAAGTAGTTAAATTTAAAAAATCACTCAGTAATTTTTGAGTTACATTTTTTTCTTTTGGCCATTCGTGAGCCCATAAAGGGTCCGAAATTCCTAAATGAAAAATGTTTTGATTCGATAGCCCCAGCCTTTGAAACTCAGTGCGGGGAATAGCCTTACGGCAAAGCTACACCGCACACTTTAAAATTAAAAAAAGCGGAGCTCTAAATTTTGATTTTTGGGCTAAAATTAGCTCAAAATAAGCCCGAAATTCACATGTAATTGTTATGCCATTTTGGCAAAGTGCGGGGTGCAGCTTTTCTCACCTGACATAAACTGTCTTCTGACTTTCCCTCCTCGATAAAAAAAGGTTCGCCGCCGATTCACCAGAGACTCATCCTGGTGGGCGGATGGCGATCTGTCCATTACATCCATGATTGCCACTCCCACCCTCATTTTCTCTCTGTCGTACTTAAGGGAACGTATGCTAATAGACCCAAACTAAATACAACATGAAAAATTAATTAGGTATCAAATTTCCATAACCAACCCTTGACTTTAAGTCTCTTATAATGCACACTTAATACAAAAGAAATTGTTATCAAAACCTGACGGATCAGCGGTTCGTCACTACGTTGCGTCATCTCGACATCGGAGGGGTTGATTGGGGAGATGTAGGGAACCGTTGTCGATTAGTGTCATTATATCATTTCATTAAACCCACCTTTAACAAAATGAATATTCTGCACATATGTTAAAAGACCTAAATTCAACATTACACGAACAATTTACTTAAAAAGTCCAAAAATATCTGTCGTGATACCATTAAACAATATTTTGACCTTAGGTCTATTAGAGTAATATATAGTCATGCTAATAAAGCGGTCTCAAAGTTCTTTTGGAGTTATCGTGATTTGCAATGTAATTTCGTTGAATTACTAGAGTCGTCGGTCATCTTTCAGTACTATCTGAGTTTAGTTTGATTTAGAAGCAAATTATATGTATTAATATTTATGTTAGATATAGTTTGTATATTAGTTAGGCAGTAATCTTATTTTTAAGTGGTTCAGGCACGGGAATGTTTTTGTTTACTAATTAAGAGTATCTCATAATGGGGTTTAGTAAACATTCTCCCTTTTAAATAGGATCATCCAAAAGGGAAGACTGCAGTGTGACACAATTTTTTGTAAAAATAACATCTAAGCTTGACAGCGTAAATTGTGAAAAATAAAGTTCTATTTAAACTGCTAAATAGACTAATTTAACTAGCACGGACAATTAGCCAAAATGTCAATATATACAAAATATTCAATTCTCGACAAATTCTTCAATTTTCCCAAATTTTCGCGAGTCATCCCATTATTAAAAAACCGCTGAATATTGAAAGAAAAAATCAAGCATGTGCAAAAATATGGCAAGAGTTTAATGCAGCGGCTAATGGAAAGGTAATATATATGTTAAATCGCTGATAACTGATTAAATTAAAATATTTACAGAGTACAACAATTCAGTTAAAGATACATCGGTACCACAAAACATTCAATAGGAACGAGGATTAAGGAACACGAACGAAACTATAAACTAGTCCTAGTCAAGTCAGCTGTAGCTGAACATGCATCGTTAGATGGAAATCATAAGATAAAATTCCAAGATATAAGATGCACAATTGCTTGCCTCGACGACTTGATAAAAGAAGAGAATTATTGGGGAAGCAATTGAAGTCCATAAATATGGAAACAACTTCAATATAAAAGAAGTAGCATTAAGTTGTCATTTAGATGTCAAAGTGATACGAATCAAATCAGACCTCTGAAGATGTTACTCGTGACAGCGAAACGTCAGGAAATAATATCAACAAACGTTGACCAATAAACCCGAACAACTATAGATATGATAGTATAAATTAACTACAAAAGTGATTAACTGAACCATTGGAATTGTTAAAGTGATTACTTAGTAGAAGAGAATTGGAACTTTTCAACAAAATATTTGAGTGAATCTATAATTTTTTGATTAGAAGTAAAAAACTCGAATAAGAGATAGAGGAAAGACTACAAAAATTTAAACTACTAACATAATCTACAACAGTGGAATTATTATAAGAGGGATTATAATGGAATTGTTGTAGGTTTACTGCTATAAATTTTTCTTGTTATAAAGAAATCTGATGGAAAAAAATGGTCTACACAGGCATTGTGACATTGATGTTTTGATAGAAGAATTAATGTAACAAACTGAACGCTGTAGTAAATTTAATTTGGAATCAGAAGGGTGTTAAAAAGATTTATTTTTAAAATTAGAATTGTAACATTTCTATAATATGTATGGATAACAACAAAATTAGATACAGTCACCTGGCAGAGGTTATGGCTGAGAACCCTTGGTTGAATTTTATAAAATTATAAAATATTATATTTGTATTTATTTTGTTGTATTCCTATTTATTTATTGTTGTGTATAGTTCTTAAGGAAAATTATACATTTTGTAATAATGTGCAATAAATAATTTAATAAATAATAAAAATCTTGTTTTATTTCTGACAATACACATAACACTCAATAATTATATGTGAAACAGATTAATTAATTTGGCCATTTTTATCAAATGTCAATTTCATTAAACTGTAAAGTTGACATCTATTGAATAAATTAAACACTACAAATCATCGCCCATGTCTTGTTATTCTGAAATTTCGCAAATTATTTTCTTTAAAACTAAAAACACTAGATATTCCCTGCACACCTCGAAAATTTTGGAGGTAATATTAGTGTGGCCATTTCGGAAACCGACTTTTTGGGGTCTAAGACCATTTTAGAGTACACGTTTTCGTTTATTACGTTCGGCACGCATCGGTTTACGAATTAACACACGTCTGCTGTTGAACCGCTTGCAGTTATTTGCGACCATTTTTTTTGAAGTCTTGTGTATTTAGCCGCAAAGCGTATTAAAAAGGAATGCGGTCGCCAACATTTTGCGTTATCAAATAATATCAAAAATGAATAAGATTTTTTTTTATTAAATAATAATTGTCAGGAAATAATTGAAACGACCTATAAACCTTAACCGTTACATTAAACTCTTTGATGACAATACCTACCATTCAATATTTTAGATAAATCAGTTCAACATTATCGATAATTTCCCTTGAAAAGTCATCGTTGCTAAAATGTGCAAAATCGCTGTTAGAAAATGCGTAAAAAATGAAAATGAAATGATTTGACTGATTTGTTTTTCATTATTCTTCGGAATTTACAAACAAATTCTTTAAGATGTATAGAATTTTCACCATAGTGATTATTTTCTATGTATTTTATTTAGACTTTTTTATCAGAGAAAATAATAAAACTAAATTGGTCAGTCAGTTTTCTCTCAGTTTATTTTACCCTAGGTGTAATTTATGTATATTTTCTATTTTGCACAACGTTGGCCAAGCACTCGATAACTTGATGTTGTTACATTTTTACATTATCGGTGAATTAAAAGGATATATGCCAAGCGGAATATGGTGTTATAAAAGAGATTGTACAAACAAACTATCCGTTATGCTATTAAATTTTATTAATGTCAATAGTTCAGTTCGTATCTTCATCATCAGGAATGTAAACCGCAGTTGTCGTTGTACTGAGTAGTTTAATCGTCAATCTGTAATCAACATTTAATATTACACTTTTTCGTAAGTAATATTAAGATGTTTTTATATAACATTAAAAATTTTATTTCACATGGATGCATATCTTGTCTTGTCATGTCATGTTCACCACCCGATTTTGCAAAGAATTTGTTCGTGAACATTGTTTGAATATTTATATTAATTAGGATTTAAAGATCGACATTGATTGGAATTATTATTAATTGTATCACACTCATTTCAGCATACTCTCCGTTTTTGTGGTTGACTTTTGAGTGTAAACAAACATTGCAGGAAAAGTGTTTTAATAATAGGAAAACAAACCTATCAGTGTAAAATAACATTAAATAGTCGTAATAGTGCAAAAAGACATAATTTTCGGTAAAATTAATAACTTAAATTAAAAGCGTATATAGGTTATGTACCACAGACAGTAACAAAAAAGGTTAAGTGAGAAACTCTAAAATTTCAAAAATAAAAAGTGCTTCGCGCCCTGGTTTTGAACCCGAGTCTCCTGCGTGCCAGCGAGACGCGTTGTCCACTACACCAAAGTTCATTCTGAAAAGTTTAACTTTTTAGTTGAATCTAAACTGACTGACATTGATTAAGGTGCGCAGGTACAAATCTTGTAATCTGACAAATTTAAATTAGTAAACTCTTGTTTTTCTATAACAAAGGCTTAGATTACAATTATTTAATATTAATTGTAGTAAAATTATAACTTATAAAAATAAAGATCAGCTGAGTTTCTATATACCGTGTGTCCCAAAAAATTAAATTGATTTCATATACTGGGTGTTCAAATCATTTAATTTAAAATCATATACCGGGTGTTCCAAATAATTTATTTAATTTTATATTTACCAACAACACTTAAATCATGGACACTTGTGTTAAGTGCCGTCAAGAATTGCCTGACGATGGTAACTATGTAAATTGTAAGGGATGCAGTGGGTCCCTACATTTTGAGTGCTCAACAGTGTCGATGAAGACGTACAACGCCATGAGCAAATCGAAAAAGGATGAGTGGAGATGTGACAGCTGCAGAAATGGGTCAAAAATAAGCCTATTGCAAAAATCTGTTGAAAAGTTGGAGAATAAGGTGGACCAGCTACTTAAAAAACAGGAATCCGTCGACAAATTTGACAAGAAGCTGGATGAAATAATAAAAAGTCAAGAATTCATTTCCAACCAATATGATGAGGCTATGAAAAAATTGATTGAAGTAACGGAGAAATTGACTAATATCAGAAAATTCCAGCAAGAACAAGATAGAATTAATAAAGAAAAGGATAAAGAAATTGAAGAGCTAAAACTTAGATTAAATGCTGTAGAACAAGAACAAAGAAATAGAGAAATTATATTAAGGCAGGTTCCAGAAAATAGAGATGAAAATTTATCACAAATCATATGTAAAATCTCAAACAAATATTAATCTTGAAATGAATTTCGAAGACATAGAAAGCGCTTACCGCATAAAGAGCAGGATCAGCACTGGTAAAGCCAACAATGAAGTCGGCTTTATACAGCCTATAGCTCTTAAATTTAGAAGCAGAACTAAAAGAGATTTATTCTCTTCACTGCTTAAAAAAGCCAACGTTAAAAGCGCTGACATCATGGAGAATGGGTCAAACCAATATATTCGTGGATATGATATGCTGACACCATATTATAGGAATCTTCTATTTGCCACCAAACAACGTGTCATTGAGAAGAAATGGAAATTCTGCTGGTTTGGCCAAAATCAAGTCAAATACAGGAAAACAGAAGGATCAAGAGTCATTTCTATTCTAAAAGAAAGCGATTTGGAAAAAATCTTATAAAAGTGTTATTTTTTACTGTATAGTGTTAACACCTGAGGTTTATTTAATAAAAATGGACCAATTTGTAATAGACAATATTAATGAAATAGAGTGTTTGTGCTTTGACACTTATGATGATTGGAGCAATAATGATTTGACAAAAAGTGACATAAACATTAACCTTATCCACATGAATACCCGCTCATTAAGAAAACATTTTGATCAGTTTGTGTGTGCGTTAAGTAAGTGTTTAAATACTGTAGACGTTATTTTACTAAGTGAAATAAACGTATGTGAAAGTGAATTTGTGCAAGTGAATAGTATCTACAAAATTGAGGGATATAATTTATTTTACAAATGTAGAAACAATAGAAAGGGTGGAGGCTTATTAATATATATCAAAGATATTTTGACAACAGATATTGTTAAAAGTAATTTTAATACCGCTGAACATTTACTCGTATGTGTGTATAACAATGTTATTAACTTTAATTTATTATTTATATATAGACCTCCTGATAAAAATACTGAAGACTTTGTAAAGGAGTTAGAGCTATATATTCAGTCTGAAAAATCAAAAAATCTTGTCATCATGGGAGATATGAATATAGACACAACGAGCGATATTTTGGTAAACGCCAAATACTTGAGCATGTTGAATGGATATGGATTTATTCAAAAGATTGAGAAGCCTACTAGGGAAGAGTCTAGAAATAACATCTGGGTAAAAAGCTGTATTGACCATATTTTCGTTCGTATTCAGAAATGCTCAAGTGTGGGAAGTGTGATTAAAACCAAGATTTCTGATCACTATTCAATAGGTTTATCAATTAACCAAGCAAAAACGACTGACATAACTAAAGAATCAAGTATACATTAAAAAAGTTAATCAGAATAAACTGAGGGAAATCTTGAGTGAAAAACTAAATCCAGCAAATCTTGCTATTCATAAAAATGTTGAAGATCTTTATAACTATGTTGTTGACTGCTACAAAGATGCTGAAATTAACTCCAGCACCAATATATATTTTCAAAGAAGACGTAAAGTACAAAAACCCTGGTTTAAGGATGAGATTTTAAAGAACATAAAAGAACGGGATAGACTTTTTCGTCAATAGTCTAAAGCCAATACTGATAATATTAAAACTATCCTGAGAAACAAATATAATAAACTTCGTAACAAGATCAACATAGATATAGAAAATGCGAAAAAGAATATTACAACAAGAAACTAGATAAAGTAAAAATGGATAGTAGAAAAACCTGGCAACTAATAAATGAAATAACTGGCAATACAAAAAGAACCAATACAACAAATAAAATTCTTAAATCTTTCAAAAGTGATGAGAAAGCTGTAGCAAACTTGTTTGTTAAAGCCTTTGCGAATCTTGACCATGTGAAACATAATTGTGGTTCTCATTTGTTCCAAGACTACTTGAAACTTAATAATATTATAATACCATCAAATGAAAGATCAATATACTTACCTTCTATGGACTCCACATCGACTCTACGGTGCATTAATAAAACTAAAGTTAAATCTCCTGGCATTGACAACATCCCCAGTAGAGTAATAAAGGAAAACATCCACATCTTCGCACATGTTATTGAAAAGATATTTAACAAATCATATAATGAGAAGTACATACCACAAAACTTAAAAACAGGTGTAGGAATACCCATTTACAAGAAAGGTAGTCATTCAGTCTGTAATAATTATCGACCTATCACCATTTTACCGAGTATTAATAAAATTTTGGAAAAATACGTGGCTGACTATATACTGGGTTTCCTCGAAAAGTATAACATTCTGGACAAATTTCAATATGGGTTCCATAAAAATAGAAGCACTACACGTCTGTTGGAAGATTTCAATGAACTGGTGAATGAAAGCCTTGAAAATAACCTTCATGTACTATGCATTTTTGTGGATTTTACCAAGGCTTTTGATCTCATTAATCACCAGACATTACTCCAGATGCTCTGTAGCGCCGGTATAAGAGGACCAGTGTTAGACTGGCTAAAAGAATATTTAAACAACAGGCATGTTTGTACCAAAATTAATTCCCAACTTAGTGATTTTGTGAGGTCTGAAGTCGGTGTTCCACAAGGCAGTGTACTGGGACCTTTATTATATTTAATATATGTAAACGACATAGGATACTGTTTTAGTAAATGTAAATATTTTCTTTATGCCGACGACACCATTATTATTTCAAAGCATAAAAATATTGAACAAGCCAGGAAAGCTCTAATGGATGAATTCGTTTTATTTCAATTGTGGGCGCACGATAAGGGACTAGTTATTAATACCTCCAAAACGAAACTTATGCACATCAGGTCACCACACAACAAATTTGAGGGTACCACCAATATAATCTTCCACCAGAATGACTGCCTACACGGAGCATCATGTTCGTGCACAGAAATGTTAGAATCGGTACAAACTCAACAATATTTAGGGTTAATAGTTAATGAGCATTTTCTGTGGACATCTCATATCAAAAAGGTGATTGAGAAATTGGGTATTGTGAATAGTAGGTTATATTACTTAAAAGGAATAGGTTCTAAAAAATTATTGAGATCTGTCTATCAAGCAATGTTCGAATCTGTTCTTTCATACGGAATAACAGTGTGGGGTTTGGCTTCAGAATACTTGATAGACAGTATCCAAATAGTTCAAAACAAAGCTATGAAGACCATTTGCAACAATTCAGATAACGGTTTCAAAGATCTAAACCTACTTAATGTGAAACAACTCCTGTTCTATAAACTCATAATAAATAATTACCATCTGATTAAACGAGAAATAGATGAAGATAGACCAAACACTAGAGCAAAAACCAGAGGTGATGTTACATCTGATAGATTCACAAACAAATATGGATATCGTAGAAGAAATGTCATAGTGAATAAAAATTATAACAAGCTGCCAGAAAATATTAGAAACTGTACTAAAACAAATGATATTAAATCAGAACTGCACAAGCTTTTGATCGAAGAAAATATAATAATTTAATTTTGATTTTATTAGTATTACATCCTACTTAAATAATATATCTATTTAGCCACTGATAAGTCTTGAGACTTAGTGGCAATTGTATTATAGTATGAATACATTGATAGTTATCTTTTTTATGTAGTTTTTTAAAATTTGTATGGTTATTAATTACTTACCTGTATCTGGAGTTACTTACCTGTATGTTGATTCAGTCTAGGTAAGATTTAATTAAATGAAAATATTTTATTCTTATAAATCTTTTTATTGTTTGCAATTTTATATATGTATTTAGTTTAGGGAAATGTAAGTTTATCTTAGTTTATTATGCATATTATGTTAATTAATTATTATTATTATTATTATTAAATTATTATTATTATTATTATTATTATTATTATTATTAATTTATTATTATTATTAAATTATTATTATTATTAATAAATTATTATTATTATTATTATTATTATTATTAAATTATTATTATTATTATTATTATTATTATTATTATTATTATTATTATTATTATTATTATTATTATTATTATTGGACATCATATTTTTATAATTAAAATAATTAATTTTCTATAATTTCAATGACAATCGTATTGTAAGGCAAGTCTGCTTTATATAACAGCTTTGAATTTAGAGGTTTTATATATATATATATATATATATATATATATATACATATATATACATTTTTTATCTCTCTGTCTGTCTACATATTTCTTCCGGCTAATCGGCTAATCTCTGAAATGGCTGGACCGATTTTGATGGGACTTTTATTGGCAAGTAGTTGATGTAATAAGTAGTAACTTCGGCTACTTTTACTTTAGAAAAATAAAGTAATATTGCAATGTCCATGTACTGTCCAGTACCAAGCGCAGCACACGCGCATTCCATCACTGGGTCGTCACGTCGGGCGCCTCCCACCACTTCTCCCACCAACGATTGATTGGTAGTTTGATTTGATTAATATCTTTATCGTTTATAATTCCAACGATCCGTGCTTCTTATCTTATCTTATCTTAATTCAAAATATTTTGTGTTCAATATTCAGATTTACATTGAAATTGTTTATTATTTATAGGTTATTTTATTTAGTTAGTAACGTACATAGTTGTTTTTTTTTCTAATATTTAGTTATGCCTAAAAGAAAGTCAAATCTCTCTAAAGACATGAGAAAGGCCAAAAGCCGAAGATTGCGGCGTGAAAATGAATCTGAACAAGATTGGGAAAGTCGTCTTACAAATTGTAGATTACGGATGTCCACATCTAGGTCGAATGAGAGTAGTTCTGAGACGAATGAACGATTACAATGAGATAGAACGCGTCATTCATTGCTAAGGGCTCAAGAATCTTTGGAATCTCGAGATCACCGTCTAGAAAACAATCGTATTCAACACGCTATCGGACGAAGTCGCAAGTACTGCTAGTCTAAACTAAAACTGTTATATAATAATTATAATTAATATAACTATTTTAATATATTTTGCAATAACTAAGCAGGAAGCATGGAATGAATTAGTACAAATGAATCTGTACTTCAAATTCAATGAATGAAAATAAACGAAAATATTAACATTACGGTTTATAAAATAATATAAAATAGCAAACACAAACAATTAAATTACGTAAGTTGGTTATATAAAAAGTTTCTTATCAGAAATATATTTTCTTAAAGCAAAATAATCTGAGCGTCTTCTATAACCTAGAATCTACTAAGTTATAGCATCCATGACTCACTATTTTGAAATCTAGTGAATTATTTTCTCTAACTCATCTCAACAATTTGGTGATTTTCTATTACCAATTTATAAAATCAAATATTAAAATCCCCAACTCTCAATTTCTAACCAGCACAGAACACCCAAGAAGTACCAACCTCCTACTAAAAATGAGAAATAACACCGGACGAGAAATTGATTTGTAGTGATTAAATTATAAAATAGATGTCGTCTTTATAGTTTTCTGTATTTGGCATTTGGAAAAAATGCCGGGAAGAGTTTCAAATTCAAATTAATTGCCATATAATTATTGATTGAATTATGAGAAATAAAACAAGCTATGGAATTATTTTATTACAAATTATTTATTGTACATTATAAAAAAATACGTCTTCTATATATATATATATATATATATATACCGTATCAAAAATGATGAGCGTGTCTACTCGCATATTGAGACGGAACATCAATACCCCTTTGTAAACAAAAAGGAAAGATATACATGCAATTATGTGGGCGGGCCGAACTGACTGGAGGGGATCATTTGGTTTTGCTGCGTTTAGCATACGGTTCGTCTCCGCAGACGTTGTTTTTAGTATATTTTATTTAATTTTTGGGATATATTTTTATTTTGAAAAAAGTAGTTTATTTTTAGAATACTTATTTTTGTTTTTGATATACCCTCAAAAATATTTCATTTTACAGATTGAAAATTATACAAAGTTACGGAATTTAAATGGAGCATCCGAAGAACTCGAACTACATCCCTACGCATACGGAGAGTTACTAAATGCATTCGCAAAGATTAATTTACATTGTGCGCCGGCGCGCACCAGCACGGCGCATTGTCTCTGAGAGTAGGGATTCTTACTACCAGGCAAAACTTTTCTCTCTTTGTCGTGCATCCATCTCTTACAACATCCAGACACGAAGAGCATTTTTCGTACGGTATATATATATATATATATATATATATATATATATATATATATATATATATATATATATATATATAACTAAAATAAATAAATACAAATACAACACAATACATTTCTTCAACAATAATAACAAACAACATAAAAATAAATAACAATTCTAAATAAATATGTATATACAAGACAATAACAAATAAATAAAACATTATAAAAAATACATCAGTCTTATATATACTATAAATACGACAAAATAAATATCTTAAATAACAATAACAAACAAATAAACATATAGAAGACAATAACAAATAAATATTAACTCTCAAAAATGAATATACAACATTCTAATTTCAAAATAAACTTATACAGCAAATACAGATAAATATATATTTCATACATACCATAAACAGTCTGAAAAACTCAAAATAAATAAAAAATTTACTCTAAAGACAAAATAAGTAAAATTTTCTATGAAATTTGGGACCCCCTTTTTTATTATTATATTTAATAAGGTTAATCTGATACAATTATCCAAAATAATACTTTTACAATCATGAACAGAACAAAATTTGTAAGTATCAGAAATTCGCAACAAATTGCTGGGGTAAATTAATTTATTATTTTTTTCCTCATATTCCTTAAAAGATATAAAAAGATGATTTTATGTAACAAATTCAGATAAGAGAGCCCCATGGCATGAATCGCATTGTGGAATTTGAATTTTTTTCAATAAATACCCAGCTACATAAGCAGCCCTTTGAAAGGAGCTACTTTCATTAAAATAATTTTCAACATTTATGAAATCTGACTCGAAAATACAAACATTCGGGAAACAGACTTTATGGAATTTAAAATAAATTTGGAAAATGCCCCTAAAGAATCGCCACCATCATCTTTTGAATTACTATTATAGGAAGGCTTAATTTATTTAGAACTACTGTTTTTAGAGCTGCAATAAATTGGTGGCATGTTGGCTTAGTATTAAAGAAACCGTGTTGGCGAACTTGACAAAATAAATTTTCAATTGGATCTTGATTTAATAATCTAGTGTTCAAAGATTCATAGCTTTCCTTTCGTAAATCGCGACGTAAAGAAATAACAGCCCTTATTGTGACCTCCCATCCTTTAATAAAATTATACTGGTTAGTAATATTTTTTCTAGTCACAGTATCGAAAATTTTCCAATTTTGAATTTTAAGCAAAATTTCATTCCAAAACTCCAAATGACCGGAAGACTCACTGACAGCAAATTTTAAATTACTATATTTATCATTAAGCGATTGAGATCAATTTAGATCTGAATTTAAATAAAAATGTATGTCATGTTTATCAGGAATCGGCCCCAACTCGTCTTCATCTGTTTCTACTACCAAATGCTCGGATAGAGTCTTCATCGTACGTACAAATTCAGCAGTATAAGTAGCATCTGCCGGTAATTTATTATTAGAAACCATAGAAAAAATACAAGAAGAAACAGAATGACTAAGTTGATGGACTGCAAAAGAGACTTTCATTATAGAGTACGAATTCTTAAAATTGAAATGCTGATCAGTTAATTTAGGACACATTCGAAAATTACCATTAGACTTATCTAGAACATAAGATTGGATAATATATTCAAATTTAGCAAATTTATCTTTTTCGTATTCAATGTCACCACGCAAAAGAGAGTTTCTAGAATTCTTATATAAATGAGGAACTTCAAAAATTTTATAAATACAACAACCATTTACTTCAAAATAAATTGAACTTGAATACTGAGAATTTTCATTAGATAAATAGTTTAATGCACCTCTATTTGTACTACCTTGATAGCAAATTGTTACTCTAACATTTAAACCAATTTCTTGAAGACTAGAGATAACTTGAACGGTAAGAGATTTTAAATTTAATGCCAGAACAGTACCTTTAGAAAAATGGTATGGCACAACTTCTTTCCAATTATCAGACAATCCTCGAATCATGAAAACTAGAGCATGGTCAGCTTTTCCAATGTGACCAAAATCTTCAAAACCACAAATATTTTGATTTTTAATAGTAAAATGTAAACCTGAACTTAAAGATATTTCATCAAAAATTAATGAACAATTTTTATCTTTTAAACTACTTGTTACTGATTTTAAATGATCAAAGTATAATTTATTAATTCCACAATCAAACTGAATTTTTCCTAAAAAACTTATAAATGTAGAAATTGAGGGCAAAGAAAAATGAGTCGATAAATATCTATAAAGTTTACCACTACGTTTATACATACTAAGAGCAAACGATTTATCTTCCAGGGACCAGACTCTACCATGGACTTTACGAGAAGCATTTCGAAGTTGAGAAGATATGAATGTTTTGGTAACATCATTTAAGTGATCACAAAGATTTTCCAAATTTCCTGTTTTAAAGATACTGCGGAGATTATCAATATCAGATTTTTGTTTATTACAACGATATTTTAGTTTAGAAATTTTAAATATTGCCGATCGATGCAACTTATACAGTCTACATGTGTTCTCAGCCAGAAAATTTAACACATTGGAATTATTATAAGAATTCAAACTACTTTGAGATGAAAGATCATGATGTAAATTATTTGAATGACTATAAGTGTGATTAATTGAACCATTGGAATTGTAAGAATTTGAACTTTTCAACAAGATATTTGAATGAATTATCATTTTAGGATAAGAAATAGAAACACTTGGTTTAGCAATAGGTGGAAGACTATAAAAATTTAAACTACTAACATTATCTTTGACAGCAGAATTATTAGGAGAGGGATTACAATGACTAGAATTCAAATTAGACAATGAACTTTCAGAAACATTAAAATTAAGATCTCTGGAAGTGGACGGAATAGACTGACTAGAATTCATATTAGACAATGAACTTTCAAAAATATTAAAATTAAGATCCCTGGAAGTGGAAGGAATATGAGAATAAAAAAGTAGTGGTGGCAAAGGTACTGTTTTAGGTTTAAGGCGACGAATTTTTTTTTGTCACAGAGAAATCTGATGGAGAGAAATGGTCTTCACAGACATGAAATGTTTTGATAGAAGGATTAATATTACAAATTGAACGCCAAATTAAATTTAATTTAGAATCAAGAGGTGGCTTAACAAAAGACTTATTTTTAAAATTAGGATTATGATCATCACTATAATATGTATTAAAACATGAAGGATAGTTGCAAATTTTGACACAGTAACCAGACAGAGCCTGAGGCTGAGAACTCATGGCTGAATTTCATAAGATTATAAAATAAAATCACAGAAAAAATTCTATATTCTACTAAAACTACCTAATTCCCATTGATTGAACCTTCCCAGTCTAGTTGGAACCTAGAATGCCTACTTTTAATAATAAATATATATAATAAGATTAACATACCTAAAAAGTGCCGAGTCTATTCTGGTTAAATCAATGGTCCGGGAGCCTATTTAACCTACAAAATAACATTAATTTATTCAACAGATAGAAAAAGTATATTAATATATAAAGCATCTTATTCAAATTTGAGGTTATTTTATATAAAGTAATCATCTTAAGTACTAAATTATTGAATAACAAAGCATAGAATTCAAGTATGATTTTATTTAGTAAGAAATTATAAGAAATATCTTACCTAAAACAAAAAATTTAAACCAATTTATTCATTCACTCCATTCCATCCTCCCGGGCCGGGAGAGTTACTAACTCTCCATATTAGTCTAAGAGCCCGTGGGCGGATAACTATATGTATTTGACCAGAACTGCGCACTACGTGTGTCCGTCATTTTGGGCTTAGTGAGTACCCATCTCATGTAGAGTAGGTATAGGGCCTCAATGCACAAAAACTCAGGCCTGGTCAAATACATACAGTGCGAAAAATGCACTTCATGTCTGGATGTTGTAAGAGATGGATGCACAACAAAGAGAGAAAAATTTTGCCCGGTAGTAGGAATCTCGACTCTCAGAGACAATGCGCCGTGTTAGTGCGCGCTTTAGGACAATATAAATTAATCTTTGCGAATGTATTTAGTAACTCTCCATATGTGATATTAAAAACAAAAATAAGTATTCTAAAAATAAAATTACTTTTTTCAAAATAAAAATGTATCCTAAAAATTAAATAAAATAAATGAATGCATAAGTAAATAAAAACTAAAAACAATTAAATAAAGTGTTCAAAGACAAAGACTCGTCTGCGGAGACGAACCGCATGCTAAACACAGCAAAACCAAATGATTCCCTCCAGTCAGTCCGGCCCACCCACATAATTGCATGTATATCTTTCTTTTTTGTTTACAAAGGGGTATTGATGTTCCGTCTCAATACGCGAGTAGCCACGTTCATGATTTTTGATACTGTATAGTTATCCGCCCACGGGCTCTTAGACTATATGCGTAGGTTAGGTATATCAAAAACAAAAATAAGTATTCTAAAAATAAACTTTGTTAAGGCCAAAATGCCTTATGTATACAAGAATTGTATTTAGTTTGGTGTAAGGTAACCCATTTATGTTTATGCGCATGGAAGTGTAAGCAAATCTGTATGTCTCAGTATCATCGACCCAACTAAAAGAAAATACAGTCCACATTAGAAGCCAGAACACAACATTTTGGTCCATTCGAGTACAGATTTGGTCTTACACGTCACGTGGTCTCGACGATTTCGGATTTTGTGCATGGAATAGCCGACTCCAGAAGTATGCTGATTCTATAGTGCTGTAAGTTAGGAGTACAGCAGTTTTAGCATAGTAACAGCAAGACGATAATCTCGCCAGTCTGTGAGTTATCAACATTTATTTCATCAGTCGTGACGTCACAAGCAAGCGTCCCGGAGAAGCGCAGAGACGGGCATTGTGAAGTACGCCACGTTCGGAACTATATCACGTGAGTTTACCTTTCCTATTCAATGAATACTTTTTTTTTGAATTGCTACGATGTCAGAAACTCAAGAGCTTAAGAAATTAAAAATTAAGCGTGGGAATATTAAAGGAGGTTATCGCGTTTGATAATTATTTATGATTCGATTGATTTACAAAATGTAGCAGGGGAAAATGCATCCCAATTAAGGCTTAGATTAGAGCGACTTAATAATAGTTTGGACGAATTTTATAGTGTAAATTCTGAAATAGCGTTTCTTGACGATACAAGTGATGAAACCGAAGTTTTGGTTTTTGAAAACACGTTTTATGATATTCCTTCAAAAATAGAACAGGTAGTTTCTGATTACAACAATTCTATCTCATCAATAAGTTCTCAGGTGCCAGCGGGGAGACTTTGCAGAGGGTAAAATTGCCGATTATTGAATTGCCTACTTTTGGGGGAAAATATTGTCAATGGTTAGAGTTCCGAGATGCATTCAGGGCTCTAGTTAATAATAGTAATTCAATTTCCAGTATACAAAAATTCTATTATCTAAAATCGTGTATACAGGGTGATGCTGCGCAAGTTATTGAATCGATTGAAGTTACGGATAATAATTATCATGCATGGGAGCTTTTAGAGGAACGATTCGAAAATAAGAGGTTAATTATTTACAACCACGTGAAGGCGATTTTCGATCAACCATGCATTGCAAAAGAATCGCATGTGCAACTGAGGTCACTTTTGGACTCAATTACAAAAAATTTGCACTCATTAAAGTCGTTAGGTGAACCAATTTACAAATGGGACACGCTAATCATTTATATTGTTACACATAAGTTAGACGTTATTACTCGCCGTGAATGGGAATCTTTTGAGTGTCAAAACAAAATTCCTAGCATGGAAGACTTAAATAAATTTTTAAAACATCGTTGTGAGATTCTTGAAAAACTTGAAATTAATAAAAGTAGTACTTCTCAATCCAGTGATAAGCAAAAAGAACACCTTCGACATAAAAATCAAGCGTCGGGTTCTTTTGTTAATACAACGATTACGTGTTATTGTTGTAAAGGGTCTCATACCATTTATAAATGCAAGGATTTCTTAAAATTGTCAATTAAAGAGATGATTGAGAAGATCAAAAAACCTTAAGGTTTGCTTGAATTGTTTTCGTTCCGGACATTATTCCGGAATGTTCAAGAGCTGGTTGTCGCACGTGTAATAAAAAACACAATTCTTTGCTTCACTTAAGAGCGGCGTTTACTAGACAAGGAATCACACTTTCGGCCAGAAAAGGATGCAAAACAAAACATAGCCCGTAATGTGGTGCCGCCACGAAATCAAACATTCGGTTGTAAAATATTCGGCTGCAATTTTTTTTGCATGGAACAGGACCGCACTTGAGATCTCATACATATAGTGAATTTACTGGTTGTAAATAGATTATGAAATTTATAATAGTAATGAATTCTTAATATATTTGTATTAATATAAATGATATAAAATTAATATATAATACAATAATATATATAATACAAAACTAATACGTTTTGTGATATTTTCTTTTTTGTGAATTCTTACTATATTTTTATTAATAAAAATTATATAAAATTAATATATAATACAATAATATATATTAAAAATATAATAACTTATACAGTTATTAACTTTTTTTAGTGCTAATAAGTTTTGTGATATTTTGTTGTATAGTTAGTTGTAAACCAATCACATTTTATCATATAAACAAATATAATAAATACGTTATACAAATACGGATGCCGATTTAAAATCTATTATTAATTAAAAAAAAATGATCTCAAAGTTAATAGTGACCCTAGCTCTGAATTTGTATTTACTTCAAACTCTTACTGTCGCATCATCAAAGTGATAAGTTATACAAATTAGTGCATGTAACCTGCGTGTAATTTTTTGGATCGAAATTTAAGTGAAATGTAATAACAAAACAAATGGTTTCTTTCTGTTTGGGTAGTACTTGACTTAGAAATTTTACTTCAGTTTTGGTGGTTGAAGAAACATCAGTTTCAAACAGAGGAACAAATTAGTCTTATTTTAGTCATCAGTCAAAGTGTAATTTGTTATAAACTTTAAAAGGTAAGTTTTTTATTCAATTTTAGTTTTTATATTGCTGTATTATTGTTTCGTATGTATTATGTATATTTGTTAATTCATGTCATCAATTAATTAATTAATTTTTACTTGTATCTGTCATAATTTTAATATTATTTCATATTTTTGTGACCTTGGTTTCCCATTGGAAGCGTCTGGATGGATTTGTATTCCGTGTTCATTGTTTGTTGTTAGTTTTTCTACTCGTGAAATTATGAATAAAGATTGATTTATTTGAAGAATGTATTATGTTCAGTTCAAATCGACTTTAGTATATTTAAAATAAATATGATAGTTTGTTTTTTTTATTTTTATTTAATAAATACATATATAGTTTTTTTTTGTTCATATTATTGGTTCATCTAATATTCTTGAATTATTTCTATTATTTCTTCGTGTTGTTACATAACTTATCTTTGAGCTATTTTGTATTATGTAGTTAAATTAACTTAGACTTTATAAAATTGGAAAATCAAGTGACACATAATTTTAATATGAAATTTAAAATCAAAGAAGCATGTACGATTATATATTATAGTATATTATAGTATACAATAATAAAATAAAAGCAATATTAATTTTAGAAAATGCCAGAAACGCGTAGATTTGATTCTTGATCTAAGAAAAAAATCAAAAGTTTACATTTACTGGAACTAAGAAACAGGAAACTGAAGAAAATAGGATCATATATTGTGGATAATCTTTTAGAACGAGATGAGAAGTATAACGAATCTACCCAATGTTCACAATTTATTTTAAATGAGATATTAGATCAAAATTACTAAAAAAGAACAATTTAAATAAATGAAAAAGCAATTGGCAATTTAACAACCCATATTATTATTAATAAATGCACCGGCTTACTGCTTCCAATTTTGGAGACGTTAAAATTAAAAGAATCTTGTGTCAATATAGCTAAAAAAATTAATAATTTTTCTACACAAGCTACGAATTACAGGAAAATTAATGAGTCGGTAGCAATAAAAAAATTGAAGAAGAATGCAATAAAATTGTAAAGCCTGCTGGTTTATTTGTAGATGTTCTTCATGGATATTTATAAATTATATTGTGTATTTTTATAATTAAATTTTTATATTTTCAGGAATTATTTCTGAAGACGAAATTGTGGAAGTCAAGTGTTCTTATGAGACGATTATAATATAGAACTAATAGAATATTACTTTCAGATATAAAATCAATTAAATATTATTGGAACTAATCTATGCTATATTTTATTGTATATTCAGGTCCAAAAAATAAACTTCTCGTTGAAGTAATTCATAAAGACGAATTTTTGGAATAATAAAATGCTTTCGAAATTAGAAAGATTCTATTTTAATTGCCTAGGACAAGAGATACTATTAAATAGAAGAGGGTGAAATTTAAAATGTTTTGATCCACCCTACATCAGAGAAACGCAGGAAAAGAGAACAAAAAAATGTCAATTTAATAAAATATTAATTTTTAAAATAATTTGTTTGACTACGTTAAAAGTGTATGCATTAGTTTACTGTAATTATACATCA
Organism: Aethina tumida; assembly: GCF_024364675.1. Lineage (NCBI taxonomy): Eukaryota > Metazoa > Arthropoda > Insecta > Coleoptera > Nitidulidae > Aethina > Aethina tumida. Next base: position 2,571,329 of record NC_065442.1, read on the forward strand.
AAAAATATTGTATATAAAAAGTGTTTTTATTTTAATTTATCAGATAATGAAAATTGTATTGTATTATATTATATTGAACAATAAGCCGAATTTCCTGTTTAGATTTCCAGGTTAAAATTTTACTATTTTAATAATTTGATAATTATTTAAAAAATGAGTTTAAAATATATATTTACATCACATAAATTTGATTAATGATGAATAATCAATTATCAATATTTTTTAAAAAAATATATATTATTTTTGAATTTCTTCAGTGATACAGACTCACATGTCAATGGCTTTCTTACATGGCCACTTTGTAATTGTGACATTAGTAGTATTATGAATCAAAGTGTTTTTAAATTTTATTGCTATAATAACTGGTATAAAAATGTACAAATTTCCCTGAATAGGTCCAGTCAATAGGCCATCTATGAATAATGAGTCGAACACATGACATACCCCCCTTCCTACTCCGCAATCACTTATACTTACAGATTTCTATGATTATTTGGTTTGCGTATGAAATTTTATTATTTTGCTAATTTGGAGCAAATCTAAAAAACGCAATATTTTTCTCGGAAAATTGTCCCTGTACAGTCTTGTTAAATATCTAAGCTTTGACATGACATATTTCATTTACCAAAATATTCTTTATTTTTTGAGTTATTTGCTGTACAAAAATGGTAGAAAATGACCTAAGTTTGACCATCAATAACTTTGTTATTAAATAAAATTACAACTTTAAAACTATGTCATGTCAAAGACCAAACATTTGTTAATCCACACCCAAAATTTGAAATAGATTGATTGCGTGGTTTTTGAGATTTGCTCCAAGTCGTCGGCGGCGTTTGTATAGGGAATTTAACACAGGGAGACGCCGCCCTTAAACAGCGAGGCTACTGCAACACCAACAGAAAATGCAAGTGTTACAGCTTCAAGTTTTGCAGGTTCACAGGTACTTCTATCAACTGCAATTATTGAAGTTACCGATATACAGGGTGTTCCCCACAAATGTCGAGCTCTACTTGACAGTGGATCACAAAGTAATTTCATTAGTACGAAATGTCTTAAGAAATTGATCCAGAAATTAATCCAACTAGTTTCACAGTCATGGGAGTTGGTGAGAAAATTGCGAATATAAAGAATTTCGCGAATATAAACATTAAGTCATGTTATACTGATTATAAAAAGGTTCTTCCGTGTCTGGTTTTGGATACAATCACTAGTAATTTTCAATCAGTGTCATTTGATGTGAATAAATTTAAAATTCCGAATGTTGAATTGGCTGACCCCACTTTCTTTAAGAGCAGTCCAATTGATCTATTATTGGGAGCACATGTTTTTTGGGACATATCACGTAACAAACAGATACGATTGGGATCAGATATGCCAATTTTGTCTAAAACTGCGTTCGGATGGGTAGCTGCTGGAAATGTCAACGTTAAACCCAACGATAAAGTTTCGTATTCAAAGTCGTTTTTCAACTTTGATTTAACCACTTCACAATTGGACGAGCAATTGTCAAGGTTTTGGCAAATAGAAGGACCAATAGAAATTTCTTCTTATTCGGATTCAGATCGATTTTGCGAAAATCATTTTATGGATAATTACACCAGATTACCGGATGGCCGATTTCAGGTTTCGATGCCGTTAAAGGGTAATTATTCCGATTTGGGCAATTCTCGTGAGTAGGCTTTAGAACGTTTTTATAAGCTAGAGAAAAGACTCTTAAAATCACCGGGTTTGCATAAAGAATATATTCAATTTATGGAAGAATATATTTCATTAAATCACATGTCAGAGAATAGTAATGAAGACGTTATGGCAAATCTTAGATTGTGTTATTATATACCCCATCATGCGGTTATTAAAAATTCATCGACTACGACAAAGTTACGCGTCGTTTTCGATGCTAGTATGAAATGCGACAATGGTTTGTCTCTAATTGACATTCAGTGTTGCGGTCCAACGATACAGTCTGATCTTTTGTCAATAATTTTAAGATTTAAAATTTACCATTATTTACATAACAATGGTGAGCTTGAGGTGCGCAAGGTTGCGACTTGTAATGTTACCAATATTAAAGGTTTTCAGTTCATAGAAAGATTTTCTAATTATTTCAGTTTACAAAAGGTTACAGTGTATGTTTTGCGATTCATATTCAATGTAAGGGTACCCAAACAAGATCGATTAACATGTGAACTTTCTTATCAAGAGCTGGACAAGGTAACATTTGCTTTGGTTCAAAATGCACAGTTACAATGGTACCCTGAGGATTATTCGAACTTGCTCAATAATAAACCGTTAAGGTTCGATTTTAAGATTAAATCCTTTCATCGATTGTAATCGAGTCTTACGCGTGGGTGGAAGAATACAACTTTCCAACTCCAAATATGATAAAAGATATCCTTTAATTTTGCCTCAGCATCACACTGTTACGAGATTAATCATTGAAAGAGAGCACAAACGTTTACTCCATTGTGGTCCGTCATTATTGTTAAGTTCCATTCGCGAAAGGTTTTGGCCTATTAATGGACGTAATTTGTGTAAGAAAATTGTAAGAAATTGTATTCAATGTTTCAAAGCGAATCCTGCACCGATTAATTACATAATGGGTAATTTACCCGCTGCAAAATTAACTCAATGCGTACCATTTTATAATACAGGTTTTGATTTTGCTGGACCTTTTTTAATAAAAGACCGAAAAACTCGCGGTGCCAAGCTTTTAAAAACCTATGTTTGCTTGATGATTTGTTTAAGTACAAAGGCTATTCATTTAGAGATTGTTTCTGATTTAACTACTGATGGGTTTTTGGCAGCTTTGCGACGATTTATTGCTAGAAGAGGCAAACCTTCTACAATTACTACCGATAATGGTCTCAATTTTGTTGGAGCAAATAACTATTTGAAAGAAATTTCAATATTTTTAAAAAATAATTCGAAAGGAATCGCTGCTTCGTTGTCGAAAGACAGTATTCAATGGAAATTCATTCCAAGTCGTTCGCCTAATTTTGGTTCTATTTGGGAGACAGGGGTTAAAAGTATGAAGTTTCATATGAAAAGAGTAATAGGTAATTGTCATTTAACTTTTGAAGATTTTACCACCGTAGTAGTTCAAATAGAAGGTATTCAAATTCCCGTCCTTTGTGTCCCTTGTCTGCACATCCTGATGATCCTGGAGAATCGGTTGGACAGGTTCCAACTTTTACAACGTGTAGTCCAACACTTCTGGAAGAGATGGCACAAGGAGTACATCACCGAGTTACAAACCAGGGTGAAGTGGCAGAAACACCATCCACAACTATTAAAGATTGGCGCAATAGTCATCGTAAAGGAGGACAACCTGCCACCGTTGTATTGGCAATTGGGCCGAGTCACCAAGCTGCATCCTGGTCCCGATGATGTGATACGCGTTGTGAGTGTTGTGATAAAAGGCAAAGAAACTAAATGTGCAGTGTCTAAGATTTGTGTACTACCGATACCGGACAATGCGGTGGAAGAATGACGTTTTTTGTTAGTATAAGTTAATTTTAAGTTGAAAGTGCTTGCACTTGTCAAGGCGGCCGGTATGTTAAGGCCAAAATGCCTTATGTATACAAGAATTGTATTTAGTTTGGTGTAAGATAACCCATTTATGTTTATGCGCACGGAAGAGGCGCAAGAGGTGACTCTGCCGGTGTGCAAAAAGAGAGTCGGCCTGTAGACATGTGTGCGAGGTGCACGTATTTTACATGTAATCTTTTGTTAAGCAAATAAATTCGTTAAGTGTAAGCAAATCTGTGTGTCTCAGTATCATCGACCCAACTAAAAGAAAATGCAGTCCACCTTAGAAGCCAGAACACAACAAACTTCATTTTTCTAAATAAAAATGTTTACAAAAAATTAAATAAAATAAATAAATGCAAAATTACAAAAAGCTAAAAACAATTAAATAGAGTGTTCAAAGACACTATGCTATTGACCAATAGCAACGCAGTATTTAAAAATGGCGAGAAGACACCATGAAGTATAGATATAAGGAGTCCGAACGTAATGTTAAATAAATGGTAGCATTTTAGGGGACAGAATGTTTTGCCGGTAGAGCGGGCCAGTTTAAATCCTTAAATTAATATTTTATACTTAGTTTTATAATTTTAATAATTTCAACATTCGCGAGCCAGTGCGTATTTACGTGTGATAATGATAATAACATCGGTACGTCCTGAACATTTGCGCAGCCAGTGGCAGAAAAGAGAACTATGATCTGGGTTTAATATTGTATACCACGAATACTGCGGAAAAGCCTATACCGTTCGGACTCCTTATATCTATACTTCGTGGAAGACACGTTCATCATTTTTGACAGTGTATACAATTATAGATTGATAACTCTGTAGTAAATTTTGGTGACCAAATAAACGTGGACAGCGCCATCTATCGGGACCAGACAGTACTAAAATAACCCCCCATGTATTAGGGGAATCCCGTAAGTCTAGGTTTATATTCATTTTTTAATTTTTATTTATGAAAATAATATTTTTAATAAAAAACTTAGTGTATTAATATGCATTTTTTAATTTTTCATTTTTAAAAATTTAAAATATATTTAAAAAAACATTAAAAATTACCAGGTAAATGAAGTGATGGTAAGGCACCAATTCGTAATTTTTCATTAGCTTCTTTGCAGCTATCCTCAAATGTAAATCTCAAATAAGGTAATTTTTGTTTATCATCCATTTGCAAAACTTTCTCTTTATTTATTCTTTGAAGCCAAATAGGTAGTAATGCTGTATCTATAATTTAAATTACATGGTTTAGTAATTACGGAATATAATATTTAATGTTGATTAATGTTCAATATTACCTTTTTGTCTTTCTATCGTTACACCGAGGTACACAGCATGGTTTTACTCTTCCCATAAAATTAAAATAAACCGGTAAATAAAGAGGACGCTAACACAAACAACGCAAATAATACAATAGAGAGGGGAAAATCCTTAAAAACCGCACTTTTGATGGAAGTAAGCAACTCTAAACAAAGATTGTCAAAACCCACGCTAACGACAGAGAAAAAGGAGAGTTGTTTCTGATTGGTGGAAATTTAAATGATTGTAATGGAGAGTACCGATAGATGGCGGTAAAAATTCATGAACCATTTTACCTATTAGAGTTTCCTAGCCTTGAACTGCAAATCATATAGACTTAATACTAGTAGCGCCATTTATGCATGTTCTTTTTTCATTTTTAATCCGACATCTCAGACAATACAATTAATACGTTTGAAAGAAATTTAAAACAGTTCTCAATAATTAGATTAATGTTGTCCGGTAACTAATCAACCATTCTATAAACTAATTAGTGTCAAAACAAATTATATTGTCAAAGACATATTGAAAATACATTTACAATTTTTCTACAATTGTTATAAGAAGAGATAACTAATACACCCTTAGTTTTCATATTATCTGCAATTAATCAGTTCCCTAAAGCTAATAAGTAATTGGTAGAGGGCATCTGAAAACATCTACGATTGCATCGTCATCGCATCTTTATCTGAAACCACTACATTGTTTGATCGAATATTTCCAAAATGTCTGTAAGTACAATTAATCTTTATCTTTATTTTATTGATATCGACACTGGATAATAGTATTTCCACATCTAAAATCGCATAATTTAGTGTGCTTAAGTGTTCATACATTTATTTAACAAAAATATGACAGTCTGGAAATCTAAATTTTGATGGATCATTTTACCGTACAAGTGTTCTACTATTGCCAAGTGCCAGCAACGAAAAGTCACGGAAGACAAGATTCAAAAATTACGCCCCAAATTTCCATGGCCTTTTATTTATTTAAAAAAAAAAAACATCGTTGGCATGTAAACCTTTAACAACAAAACAACTGAACGGTCAAAACTCAAATTACTTTTCAAATTCTGGTTGTCTACAATGTGGCGTACTAAATTTCTCAATTTTGGCATGGTATAATGGCAAATCCTCAGCGAACCAATGATACGGCCATCCTACCGACCTCAAACATGTCCAACGAGGAAAAAACGCTTATGTGCAAGAAGGCAGGATGGTTCGGAAAAAAAGATGTCCCGGCCCCTGTGTCAGTCGCACCCGTTGTAAGTTTTATTTTCCATTTAAAGGATTTTTCAGACACCCTAATGGGTTGCAGATAGGAGCATTTTGAATTTTTTACACACACACACATATATATATATATATATATATATATATATATATATATGTATATATACTATACCGATTGGAAAGCCTTTGATCATAACTACAAAGCTTTATTTATAAACTTTTCTGTCTTTTCAGTCGGATCAAATGGTTTTCCATATTGCATATATTTCATATAGTCTGATTATTTCTAACATTTTATATTAGGTTAGGTTCGAATGCATAAGTTATAGAACACAGGTCATGCATATGTTGATTGAACATAAGATGCATTTTGACCATCTGTTCGAATTTTCTCTACTATACCAATTTTATAAAATAAATTTGTTTAGTCAACCAGCTTTTGGTATAGTAACCTAACCTAACCTTGAAGATGATAAAAAATTATTGTGTATTTAATACGAAATCAAATTTACATATCATAAATGTAGTCAGATCATCAGCTTAACCGCATTAAACATGGGTGGAACAATATTTAAAATTCTTAGCTATATAAATAAAATTTTCATCAAAATATTTTAGAATTACTATGTAATTGTAATTCTGATAAATCATATTCATAACGGTGATAACCATAATAGTATGAACGGTTGCGCCTTCTGTATACACTGAAAACTCATTTCAAATAAAGAAAGTAATTTTTTATAGATATAATATCGCTTATGTTTTCTTTTTGAAGTGAGGCTATAATTGTATAAAATATTAAAAATATATATAGGTGGCAAAAACAACTTTAATCACTAACTAGATTTATAATTTCTAAAGAATCCGATCATATCACCAGTTGTTGTTGTTGTTGGGCGTATCCTAGCAGGTTGCATAGCTACAACTTGCAATTGTCATTACATAATTTTGTTTTAAACTATCTCCATGAAAACGCATTATAGAACATTTTAAAACAATTTTTGTAGTCGAGTAGTGTATGTGTAGCCGGCTCTCGACTGAAATCGCACCTTCAATCTGTGTATAAAAGGTTTGTGGCAGTGCAAGGATTAGCACTGCGCTTCGGTTGGCAGTGAACGGTGTATAGCCCAATCGTCTTGCATTCATTTTGTGTGTTTTGCTCAATTTTGGGTGCTTGTGATCACTGAACGAGGCCGGCCACACATTTTTTGTTTTTCGATTCTGTAGCCAGCAATTTACGACCCAAGGTGAGTGATTTATTTTTATTTTATTGGTTTGTTTAGAAAATTGATGCTTATTTGTATAAATTTCGATTCACTTATCTGTAGTATGTTTATTCCAACCAGTGGTTGGTAGTTCCTTGGAGGGATTGGACTAAAACCATTTTTCCATTTTTATCATTTAGTTCTATATATATAATCTCTATTTTATCCCAATTGTGTAGTCAATGTCATTGATAATAAACGTGCATAATTTCTGTTCAGATGGCTCCTCCATTGTATGCCGATTTGGGCAAGAAGGCTAACGATGTCTTCAACAAGGGCTATCATTTTGGTCTCTTAAAGCTGGACTGCAAGACGAAAACGGCCGGAGGTGTCGAACTCAGCACCGGTGGAAACTCAAATCAAGACAGTGGCAAGGTCTTTGGCTCTTTGGAAACAAAGTACAAAGTCAAGGATCCTAACGTTACCTTTACTGAACGATGGACCACTGACAACAACCTCTTCACAGAAGTTAGTGCCCAAGATTATTTCCTTAATGGCCTCAAGACCGCCGGAAATGTTACTTTCCAACCGCCAACTGGGTAAGTTTCAATTTATATTCAATATACGAAATAATTCTTGTTTTTTAGTGCCGTTAAAGGGCAAATAAAGTTGGCGTACAATCAAGAAAAAGTAGCGTTGAACGCTGATTTTGATGTCGACAAAGATAAGCCGTTGATCAACGCAGCCGCAGTTGTTGGCCATCAAGGTTGGTTGGCTGGTTACCAGGCCGCCTTCGACGTCAACGATGTCAAACTGACCAAAAATAATTTTGCCCTCGGCTTCCAAACAACAGACTTCACCATCCACACATCTGTGTAAGTATTATGTTATGTACTTAACCTAACCTAGAAAGAGTAAATTCTTAAGCCTTTCTCATTCTGTAATTTGTGACTTAGCGAATGTCCTATGCCATCCGACTCCGATGGGACAGACGATGGTGGCGAAAACGAAAATGAGAACGACGATGGCAACGACGGTGATGGGAGCAGTAGTGACGGTCAGATTTTTAAAGGATCATTTTATCAGAAGATTAGCCCGAAATTGGAGTCGGCAGTGCAGATCGCATGGAAATCGGACAACCAGGAGACACAGTTCGGTCTCGGTACGTCCTACATTATTGACCAGGATGCGTCGTTACGCGCCAAAGTGGACAACAAATGTCTGGTGGGGCTTGGCTATCAACAAAGGCTTCGTGAAGGTATGTTTCGAATGTGATTATAGTGTGTGGGCATATTTGATGATTTGCTTATTTCAGGCGTAGTGCTGACGTTATCTCTTTTGGTAGATGGCCAGAATTTCAACAGTGGGGGACATAAAGTCGGTATGGCTTTGGAGTTGGAGGGTTAATACAAAATTTTCATTCATAACACGTACCTACTGTATTAGAGAAAAACGTCGCCACAAGTGCTACTGTGCGGTTGTAGATAATTTTTGTTTGTAATGGTGTTATTAGGTTACGTAATAAAGTCTACATTAATTAAAATCATTTTTTAATATTAGTTTTGAATTAAAAGTAAGTTCGACTGTATCTACAGTAAACAATGCAATTGGCAAATTTATCGATAGTGATTTCGTGTCGATTATAGGTGTGAAACACAAGTATCACTTCCAGGATGGTCAAGTAAATAGGATTTGGAGGAAGGGGGGGGGGGGGTGTTACAGGTGAATATAGTCGTTCGGAGTCTTCGAAAAGGCACAACCTTTGTCTCGGGATGCAGACTGGTGAGTCACCAGTGGTGACAAAAGGAGTGTTGGGGATTAGTAGTGTTTCCTGTGGCGAATACCAATCACGTACTTTCTTTGTTGTCTACTAAAGGGTATTGATTCCGTTTTTATCATCTCTAAATCTGTAGACGCAAGGATACAGAACACCCAAGAATTTTACCAAACACCTACTACTTAAGAAACAACGCTGGATGATACATTGATTTTTGTAGTATTTAAATTATTTAATAGATGTCAGCTTTATTTTTTTCTGTATTTAATATTTGACGAAATGGCGGAAATTTTAAATTCTAATTAGTTTATAATTACTGGGTGTTGTGTATTTTTAGAAATAAAATAAGCTATGAATTTAAGCATTCAATATTTTAGTGAAATATAATTTTCTGATTAGAAATAGAAACACTCCAGAGATACAAAAATATAAACATAATCTACGACAGTGGTATTGAGTGGAGAAATTATAATAAAACTGCTGTTGGTTTAAGATGAATTTTTCTTGTTATTAAGAAATCTGATAGAGAAAAATGGTCTTCATAGACTCTCATATTTTTCTTATATTTGTTAATTTATATATTTGATCAGTAAGATCTTTATTAGAATAGACAATTTTTTCTGTCATATTTATAATTTTTCTGTGGGTTTATTTTATAATTTTATAAAATTCAACCAAGAGTTCTCAGACTCAGCCTCTGCCAGGTTATTGAGTCAAAATCTGCATGTTTCAATACATATAATAGTGATGTTCACAATACTAATTTTATAATTTTTTGTCGCCTGATTCAAAATTAAATTTAGTAATGCATTGAGTTTATTATGTAATATTAGATTAGAAGGCTTTATTAAAATATTTAATGTCTGTGAAGATCATTTTTCTCCATAAGATTTCTCTATAACAAGAAAAATTCATAATCTTAAATCGAAACACTTCTAATAGTTTCATTGTTAAACATGTTAAATTAACTCTCTCTGAATTAAGTGTCTATTTCTAATCAGAAAATTATAATTCACTCAAATTTTTTGAAATGTTTGAATTTTCTTGAACTAAGTAATCACTCTAACAATTGGGTTAAAATTTGTTATATTTGTATTTGTATTTATTTATTTTACTTGAATGGTATATAGTTCTTAAGAAAATAATATTTAATAAAAAAGTTGTAATTTTATAGCTTGTTTTACTAGTAATTAAAATTAATTTGAATTTGAAATAAACCCCGATATTTTCTTAAATGTTAAATACAGAAAACTGTAAAGCCGACACCTCTTGAATAATTTAAATAGTACAAATCAATTTATCGTAGTGTTGTTTCCTATTTTTAGTAGGAATTTGGTACTTGGGTGTGGTACTTACAAGTAAATAGGACCGAATGAAAACAGCCGAATGTTCCCCAAGTTGTTACACTCGTTTTCTAAAATTGATATGACAATTGGTAATGGCTATTTAACCAGGGGTGGCAAGCGAATAGGGACGGAGGGGCAACAGCCGATCATAGACGTTCGGAATCGCCGAAAAGGCACGACCTTTTTGTCTTGGGATGAGTTAGGGATTTTAATATTTGATTTTATAAATTGGTAATAACAAATTCCCAAAATTGTCGAGATGAGCAGGGAATATCTAGTGTCTTTAGTTAGAGAAAATAATTTACTAGATTTCAGAAGAGTGAGTCATGGACGCTATAACTTGGTACAAACAAAGTTGGTAGATTTTAGGTTATAGAAGACGGTCAGATGATGTTTTTGCTTTAAGAAAATATATTTCTGGTAAGAAACGTTTTATATAACCAACTTACGTAATTTAATTGTTTGTGTTTGTTATTTTATAAACCGTAAAGTTAATATGATCGTTTATTTTCATTAATTGAATTTGAAGTACAGATTCATTTGTGTTAATTCATTTCATGTTGATTGTCGAAGTGATATGATGATTATATTATATTTATATATATATATATATATATATATATATATATATATGTATATATGTTTGTTTTTATCATGAATATATAATAAAATTATATAAAATATATAATGTTTTATTTTTATATATATCAGAAAAACCTAACCTATACTCATTTAATATAAATTTTAAATAGAAAGTGACAGATGGACAAAAAGATATCTGTAGTCTATAAGAAATGGCAACACCGCGTACAAAATGGCAACATCGCTTCATCCCGAGATCGTGCCCAGTAATGTTTCTTGTTTATAACATTGCGTTGGTACTTCTTAGGTTTTCTATGTATTTAACTAGATTTGTTCGTTAATTTTTTGACCAATCGCAACGCAGTATTTAAATAAGGCGCGAGAATTTTTAAAAGCCCGCGTTTTAAGCGCGGGCTTCTATCCGAACTTCGGATTCCGAAAGTACCGGGAGCAGTGTCGCCGTTTCGGAAACCGACTTTCTGGGGTCATTTTGAAGTACTCGTTTTCGTTTATTACGCATCGGTTTCCGAATTGAAACACGACTGCTGTTGAACCGCTTGCAGTTATTTATGACCTGTTTTTTTGTTGAAGTCTTGTGTATTTAGCCGCAAAGCGTATTAAGAGCGGCGTTTACTAGGCAAGGAATCACACTTTCGGCCAGAAAAGGATGCAAAACAAAACATAGCTCGTAATGTGGTGCCGCCACGAAATCAAACAAACATTCGGTTCTAAAATGTTTGTCTGCAATTTTTTTTTGCATGGAACAGGACCGCACTTGAGATCTCATACATAGTGAATTTACTGGTTATAAATAGATTATGAAATTTATAATAGTAATGAATTCGTAATATATTTTTATTAATAAAAATTATATACAATTAAAATATAATACAATAATATATATAATACAAAACTAATAAGTTTTGTGATATTGTAACGGGTACGTAGGTAAATTTTACTCGAATGATCGTACCTGAAGTCTTTTTGAAAGACTCGTTACATCAGGTTAAAGGGAGCGATTTTATCCTATATTTATTTTGCACATGACTGACTATACATTTTTATAATAGTTTAAATTATAGTATCACTAACCTTTTGTTATTGTTGTACTTCTTGGTGAGCTGGGAACTGTGTAAAATGATATACACACACAAACTCGCGTTCGCGTACCGAGCCCGGATAATTTAAATATACTTACTTGTCTTACTGTTTATGTACTTATAGAAAATAGTAATAAAACTCGAATTAACAAAAATAAACTATCTATTTATAAACCACAAATATAACAAGGAAAAATAAAGAACAAATAAAAGTTTAATTGTAAATGAATAAATTTCGTCAATCGAAATTTGGCAAAAAGGCTGTTTGATTTGAATTTAAACCTTAACACGAGAAATAAACAGTAGGACTTACGTAAGTATGCACCACACAAAGAAAACACAAAACAATCACAAGTAATTACTGTGCGTGAGCGGACAGAAAATACTGTAATGAAAGTTCCGAATAAAATCTACTGAAACTACTGAAACTTAAGGTTTTATAATTTCAGAATTAAGAGGGGTGAGAAAAGGGTGGTACCGAAGTACTGAAATCTCCCCCACAGAGATTCTATTCTAACCAATAGGGTTGTTTGTTAAAAACATACTTTTCAGTCCTGAACAACATTGTTGCCAAATTGATCGACATGTTTCCCTGTCATGTCCCTATTCTAATTCAATACAATACATTATTTCAATATAACTACAATTTTGATGTTGCTTGCATATGGAAAAATCATTGTACTTACAAATATTTTTCAATCTTTTAAAAATCAATTCATTAACTTAAATAAGACAAAAAAATAAAAGAACAAAGTTACAATTCTCTATAATTTCATGTTGGGGTAATTATTATATTTTCCTATAATTAATTTAATTTAATTACTGAATAAGTTCTATATAAAAATATCACTATTTAAACTTCAAACCCACTGTGCGACCACACTCTGACACTAGATAAGGATGTGTTAAAAAATGTGTTAAAAAAATCAACGAACGTTTAGATTAAGATAAATAATTTTTGAAATAAATTTTGTATTTTACGACTATTTTACGATAACCAAATGTAAGATTAGTTTTAAGAAAACCCATAAAAATATGAAAAAATTCGTGAGAATCTAAACAATGTGGTGGTCTAAAAATTCTCCCACGAAGTCACTGATTAACGGTTTTCTTGCTCTTATTACAATATTTTCTTTTTTGTGAATTCTTACTATATATACTTTATTAATAAAAATTATATAAAATTAATATATAATACAATAATATATATTAAAAATATAACAACGTATACAGGTATTAACTTTTTTTCAATGCTAATAAGTTTTGTGATATTTTGTCGCATAGTTAGTTGTAAACCAATCACATTTTATCATATAAACAAATATAATAAATACGTTATACAAATACGGAAGCCGATTTAAAATCTATTATTAATTAAAAAAAATGATCTCAAAGTTAATAGTGAACCTAGCTCTGAATTTGTATTTACTTCAAACTCTTACTGTCGCATCCTCAAAGTGATGAGTTATACAAATTAGTGCATGTAACCTGCGTGTAATTTTTTGGGTCGAAATTTAAGTGAAATGTAATAACAAAACAAATGGTTTCTTTCTGTTTGGGTAGTACTTGACTTAGAAATTTTACTTCAGTTTTGGTGGTTGAAGAAACATCAGTTTCAAACGGAGGAACAAATTAGTCTTATTTTAGTCATCAGTCAAAGTGTAATTTGTTATAAACTTTAAAAGGTAAGTTTTTTATTCAATTTTAGTTTTTATATTGCTGTATTATTGTTTCGTATGTATTATGTATATTTGTTAATTCATGTCATCAATTAATTAATTAATTTTTACTTGTATCTGTCATAATTTTAATATTATTTCATATTTTTGTGACCTTGGTTTCCCATTGGAAGCATCTGGATGGATTTGTATTCCGTGTTCATTGTTTGTTGTTAGTTTTTCTACTCGTGAAATTATGAATAAAGATTGATTTATTTGAAGAATGTATTATGTTCATTTCAAATCGACTTTAGTGTATTTAAAATAAATATGATAGTTTGTTTTTTTATTTTTATTTAATAAATACATATATAGTTTTTTTTTGTTCATATTATTGGTTCATCTAATATTCTTGAATTATTTCTATTATTTCTTCGTGTTGTTACATAACTTATCTTTGAGCTATTTTGTATTATGTAGTTAAATTAACTTAGACTTTATAAAATTGGAAAATCAAGTGACACATAATTTTAATATGTAATTTAAAATCAAAGAAGCATGTACGATTATATATTATAGTATATTATAGTATACAATAATAAAATAAAAGCAATATTAATTTTAGAAAATGCCAAAAACGTGTAGATTTGCTTCTTAGTCTAAGAAAAAAAGTTTACATTTACTTGAACTAAGAAACAGGTTACTGAAGAATTTATTTTAGATCAATTCAAGATTATTAAAAAAGAACAATTTAAATAAATGAAAAAGCAATTGGCAATTTAACAACCCTTACTACTTCTAATTTTTGAGATATTAAAATTAAAAGAATTTTGTGTCAATATAATTAAAAAAATAAATAGTTAAATTTTTATATTTTCAGGAATTATTTCTGAAGACGAAATTGTGGAAGTCAAATATTCTTATGAGACGATTATAATATAGAACTTCTAGAATATTACTTTCAGATATAAGATCAATTAAATATTATTGGAACTAATCTATCTATTTTATTGTATATTCAGGTCCAAAAAATAAACTTCTCGTTAAAGTAATTCATAAAGATGAATTTTTGGAATAACAAAATGCTTTCGAAATTAGAAAGATTCTATTTTAATTGTCTATGACAAGAGATACTTTTATATAGAAGAAATTAGTGAAATTTAAAATGTTTTGATCCACCCTACATCAGAGAAGCGCAGGAAAAGAGGACAAAAAAATGTCAATTTAATAAAATATTAATTTTTAAAATAATTTGTTTCACTACGTTAAATTCCTATAAATTCCATTCAAATTACAAAGTTTATGCATTAATTCACTGTAATTATACATCAATAAATATTATATATAAAAAGTGTTTTGATTTTCAGATCAGATAATGAAAATTGTATTGTATTATATTATATTGAACAATAAGCCGAATTTCCTGTTTAGATTTCCAGGTTAAAAATTTACTATTTTAATAATTGGTAACTATTTAAATAATGATGAATAATCAATTACCAATTTTTTTTTTAAAAATATGATAATTGATTATTACAGACTGTGATACAGACTCACATGTCAATGGCTTTCTTATATGTGGCCACTTTGTAATTCTGAAATTAGTAGTATGATGAATCAAAGAGTTTTTAAATTTTATTGCTATAATAACTGGTATAAAAATGTACAAATTTCCCTGAATACGTCCAGTCAATAGACCATCAATGAATAATGAGTGGAATACATGACATACCCCCCTACCGGCGCCGCAATCACTTATACTTACAGATTTCTATGATTATTCGGTTTACGTATGAAATTTTATTATTTTGCTAATTTGGAGTAAATCCAAAGAACGCAATATTTTTCTCGGAAAATTGTTACCGTACAGTCTTGCTAAATATCTAAGCTTTGACATGGCATATTTCATTTATCAAAATATTCTTTATTTTTTGAGTTATTTGCTACTTTGTTACTAAATAAAATTACGACTTTCAAACGACGTCATGTCAAAGATCAAACATTTGTTAATTCACACCCAAAATTTGAAATAGATTGATTGCGTAGTTTTTGAGATTTGCTCCAAGTTATGGGCGACGTTTGTATAGGGAATTTAACACAGGGAGACGCGCAACATTTTGCGTTATCTTTGCATTATTAGAATGAAACTTTTGGGTCAGTGTGAATATAGAAAATATTCGTTTAAATATAAACAAATGCAATCAATAAGAGTACTACAATTATAAAATAAACAATAATAATGATATAATAAATAATAAATATTTATTTACGGTTAATTATTAAAATAATCTTATACAATAAGTTTAATCTGAGATATATTTAAAAAAAATAGTTTATTTATTTTTTCTGAGCTTATCACCGTCGTGTACGTTAAAACAATATCGCAATAAGGTCTTCGTTGCTGTTTGTCATTTGTATAATATGATGAAGTCAATATCGTTCACAATTTAATTTACATACATAATACATGAAAGAAAATTCTCATAGTTTATATTTAAAAATATGAATATTGTCCTCTTTAATTTAAACTTTTAATGCTTATGGTTTAGTTGTTTATCAACTATTCCACATGTAATTTCTTTGAGTGTGAATCTCTTAACCACTTTATATGACTCGCAAACTGTGAAAAAAATATTAATTCGGATCTTTCTCAATATAACATTGACCGTGCTTTTTATTAATGTTAAAGTATAATAGTCTGATTTACTTGTTTTATATGATCTCCAGTATTAATTGATAGGGCCTAGTAGGTAGTTTTCATAGACAATTTTTTTTAAATATAAATAACTATCTTATGGGAAGTGTTTAATTATGTTATGATAACGTACCAATCTTGAATGCTACAGAACAATTTGTTTGTCAGAAGTATTCGAAGAAATTAAGAAAACCTACCACCGAATGAGAATGATGCTACTTCATGACAATGTGAGTTCTCACACAACTGAGTTTTTGAACACACAAAACATCACATGGAATATTCTCCGGATAGCCTGTACCATAGCAATGGTGGCAAAAGGCTTTGGAAATTAATTCACATAAAAAATTGTGTTAATCTTCATGGAGAATATTTTGAAAAACACGAAACGGTTAAAATTTGTTTATATATGTGTATCTCAAAAGTGATCGAACATCCATATGTGAGAGATTTTGTATCTTCTTACATACTTAGTTATCATATTTGTCCAATACTTTGATAGTATTTTTACTGTGTTTATATTATGTATTTGTAATATGAATATTCCGAATACTAAATTATATGTAGTGTAATAAGAAAGTTTTATTATTAAATTAAAGATCATGTAAGAGTTAGTTTTAATTCTAGTAGTAAGGTACTATCGGTTACAGAATTGCATTACCACTTTCAATTCAGTATCGCTTGGCGCACCAGTCACTTCCCCCACCACGAATATGATTTGACCGTCTCGTAAAACATGCGGTGGTAAAGTTGCAGAATCCGTTACTCTAAGGAATATTTTTAGCGCATGCGTCAACTTGATTTGAAATCGTCTGTTTCGGAGATTTTAGACAGCATAGTTGCCAGATTTCATTTTTAACGAAATATGTAGAGAAATGTTTTTTAGAAAAATATATATGATAGATTAGCGACTGTTAATCTGTCTTTTTAGTTTGATTAAAACACTAAATTCACAATAATACGCTTTATTACAACAAATGTACTTTAACCCTCGACATCTAAAGCTTAACTGCCCGGTTCTTTCTTAAAAACTGCCCCGATTATCAAATATAAACAAATCCTTCAGATTTGTTTACAAAACAAAATAGTCTAAATAGATGTGAGCCCGTCGCATCGGTCCATCGGTGAAGATGATGACGTAAGCTAACACGGCCTTCCTGACATTGGGGCGTCCTCGCACCTTGCGCAGTTTTTGCAAAGATTCACCTGACACCGGTAATCTGTAAACATTATAACAGCAGTACAAGCTCAAAATATATTCGAAGAAATAAGTCTAAACCTTATTTCATTTAACAAAATAGACTGTTATGTGGCACAGTTAACAACCACTAGAAGCTCAGAGGCGGCTCAATCATCAACAGGTCTGTTACACCCATGACTCTCAAGTGCTATCAAAAGATACCATATTCTAGCCAGGAGCTCAGAGGCGGTTCAACCACTACCAGGTCTATTACCCGCTTGTCTCACAGACCCAGAATACAACAATCTAAGCCTGCAGAGCAGGGACCTTAAAAATAGCCTGTCGAGCAGGGACCTTTAAACATAGCCTGCAAAGTAGGGACCTTAAACATAGCCTGCGACACAGGGATCTTAAAAATAGCCTGCCGAGCAGGGACCTTAAACATAGCCTTCTAAGCAGGGACCTTCACATATAGCCTGATACACAGGGACCTTAAACAGCCTACTAAGCAGGGACCTTTACACACATTCACACATCAATCTTATTAAATAAATCTATATCCATCATACCTTATAGAATTTCTGTATCTGGCCAGGTTCGTAACTGTTCATGTGCTGCTACTGTAGTTCTACCTCGGCGCGAATCCTGTCGATTTGTTCACAGTTACATTAAAATCGTCCTCAATAACAGGTAGCACTTTTGTCCATTTATTTTCGTCTTTTTCATTCAACACATTCTCGAAATTTACTCGCTACAAATGCTGTTCCCCGATCAGCTATTATTCGTTTTGGTCGACTCAATTCCATAAATAATGCATCTAATGCCTTTATAGTACATTCGGCATTTTTTTGTCTAATAGGACAAAATCGCACAAATTTAGTAAAAGCGTCTATAACCACTAAAATTTGAGTGCATTTATTAGATTTGACCAAAGGTCCGGCATGGTCAATATGCCACGTATCCATTTTACTTAAAGGTTTCGTTTTCTGTTGACACAATCCACTCCGTTTTCCAGTAAAAGATTTACCCAACACACACGATCTACAATTTGCAACATATTTGCGTACTGTAGCCCTTACTGAATTACAGTCTGTATAGATTGTAAACATTATACCATACAGATATGTGCGAAAATACTGAGTGGCTTCCATTATCGCTAGAGTTTCCAAATCATAAGAATGATATCGCGATTCACAATCAGTTATACGCCTAGAATAATACGCCACTGGATGAAGCACATTATTTAAGTCTTTTTGCGTAAGTATGGCACCCAATCCAAGCAAACTCGCATCTCTATGTAGTTCGGTAGTCAGTTCCGGATCAAAAATGTTCAAAATCGGATAAGAAGTCAATCGTTTCACTAAATCTAATCGCACATTTTCACATTCACTTGTCCACTCAAAAGTTTTTCCCTTACGTAACAGTGCAGATATCCGTGCTGTCAAAGTTGCAAAGTTTTTCACGAAACGTCTAAAGTATCCAGCCAGTCCTAATAATTGACGAACACCTTTTACATCTTTAGGAGCTGATGTTTATTAAGCGAGCGCGTCAACTTTTCGCGAACTAGGTTTTACCGTACCGTTTTCGATCACAACACCCAAATATTCCACAGATGTTTGGAAAAAGTTACATTTTTGTATATTTAAAACAAATTCGGCCTTCGAAAGGGCGTCAATGACCTTTCTTAAGTTCTTAAAACATTCTTGAATGGTTCAGGCAGGGCACAACACATTATCAACATAAACAAACGCAATATCGTCTTTAAGTGGTCCAAGGGCTTTATCGATGATTCTTTGGTAACATAATGGAAAGTTCACGAAACTAAACAGCATTTGGTTGTTTTTATTTCTTTCGTAACCCACTCGTCCATTCCTGTCAAATTCAAGTCATATTCCTCAAATGCAATTTCTAAATGTTATAAGTCGAAACTGCGCTGCAGCCACACTTGAACCTTCTGCGCAGCCATCTTCAATATTGCTTAAGTAGTTTGGGCGTTGGCCATTGTCGATAAAATTTCCATGTTTTGTTTTTGGAATCTGTTGTTGCTGCATTTTGAATAACGACGCCATATTATTGTGTTTCTCCGATGCACTTTCTGTTCACAACGTTCGGACTCACTGCGCGTTTGCGTTTTTTACTATTGTCTTTCGTTCAAAAAGAAACACAAAAAAAAAATTTAATATTTTTATTTTAGGTCCTTTCTTCCGGAAATAATTCACGAGAAGATATCCCACTTCTGATGATAGATTAGCGACTGTTAATCTGTTTTTTTAGTTTGATTAAAACACTAAATTCAAAATAATACGCTTTATTACAACAAACGTACTTTAACCCTCGACATCTAAAGCTTGACCGCCTGGTTCTTTCTTAAGAACTGCCCCGATTATTAAATGTAAACAAATACTTCAGATTTGCTTATAAAACAAAACTAGTCTAAATAAATGTGAGCACGTCGCATCGGTCCATCGGTGAAGGTGATGACGTAAGCTAACATATATATACAGTGCGAAAAATGCTCTTCGTGTCTGGATGTTGTAAGAGATGGATGCACGACAAAGAGAGAACAATTTTGTCCGGTAGTAGGAATCCCCACTCTCAGAGAAAATGCGCCGTGCTAGTGCGCGCTTGTGCACAATATAAATTAATCTTTGCGAATGCATTTAGTAACTCTCCATATGCGATATTAAAAACAAAAATAAGTATTCTAAAAATAAAGTTCTTTTTTCAAAATAAATATGTATTCCAAAAATTAAATAAAATAAATAAATGCATAAGTAAAAAAAAACTAAAAACAATTAAATAAAGTGTTCAAAGACACCGACTCGCAGCAAAACCAAATGATCTCCTCCAGTCAGTCTGGCCCGTCCATATAATTGCATGTATATCTTTCTTTTTTGTTTACAAACGGTTATTGATGTTCCGTCTCAATACGCGAGTAGACACGTCCATCATTTTTGATACTGTATAGTATAATTAATGTGAAATATTCTATCAATAATAATAATCTGAAGCATTTATTGTCATCTGAACAACAATCACAGCTTTACAAAATAAAATATCGTATTGTAAAGGCTAAAATATGAATAATAATATATTATATCTTATATATAAAATTCTCGTGTCACAGTTTTCGTTCCCATACTCCTCCGAAACGGCTTGACCGATTCTCATGAAATTTTGTGAGTGTATTGAGTAGGTCTGAGAATCTGCCAACATCTATTTTTCATCCCCCTAAATGTTAGGGGTAGTCCACCCCTAATTTTTTTTTATTTTTTAGACAAAATTTTTAGTTTCTATTTTTTTATTGTACAACATACAAAAATACATACAATCCTAAATTTTCACCCTTCTACGATCAACCATTATCACGATTTCTTCGATGATATATTGGGTATCCGTCGACATTTGTGACCGTATCATTGGTAAAATCTTTAGGAAAATTTTTAGTACATTTTCCATTTGCCATGCAAGGCGATGAACTATTAAGAGTACCACATGGACCATGAATCATATTTGTTGTAACAATAATAATAATAACAATACAACGTTTGTCGGGTCAGCTAGTATAATATATAACTATATTTAAATATACATATTACCTCTATTATATGGAGCTGAAATACTTGTTCAAAATAGTATTTTACCATTTTTTTATATAATTAATTACCTTACACATTGAGATTTTGCATCGTAATTATACACAAATTTAGCTCTAAACTTAATTCCGTGCCAAATTTCAACAATACGTCTGATTAATTTTAATTGCCTCCGACTGAACGTCTTTTGTCACAGTACGAAGATAAATGGAGGAGAACCAGTGCTAAAATACATATTCAACATAGATTTTTCAACAATGTTTTGTTAATTTTAATTACCTTAAGTTGAACAAAGGAACACAGATTTATATTCATCACAGTACAATGCGATGGTTGTGGAAAATCGGGACTAAAAACATATATACAAATAAATATTTACCATATACATTTTAACAAAGTAATTACCTTACGCTTGGAGGACTTTCAATGTTGTCGCAGTTAGAAATTTGAAAATGTATACTGCCCAAATCCGTCGCGCCGCCGTTCGCAGAAAGCCACCGCGGGGCCGACTTTCGGATGCCTTCGCATTTATTCGTCAGAAGTCGAGATCTAAGCGAATGATATAAACCATATGGACCCGTCTCCTCCAGAAACGACCCGATTCAAAAACCGAATCTTGCCGAGTCTAAAGGCACCGAACTTGTCTAACGAAATTCGCAGAAAGTCCGTTTCCGAAACGGCCACACTGCTCCCACCTTGGGATAGTTCCCAAAATGTCTCAACCACTCATGGAACACACGGCGCTCTTCATCTAAGGCCTAACAGTATGTGCACTAGACGACCTTTTCGCGTGACACCCACTTTCGGCAATCCGTCATTCACCACTCCCACTTGCTTCCCTCTCATCTTTGGTATGAGTTGTTTCTTTAGCTCGGAGATCAGCTCCGTCCTCTGCAACCATAGGAAATCGATCCTCGAACTCTTCCACAGCACATTCTAATGGGAAAATCCTCTGCACTGGTCTCAAGAGTTGTCCACCCATCGTCCTAATTCTAACCAGTCGAACGTTGCAATCCTTGCCATGTAACAGCTCTTCCACCCTTCTCAGTAGTCAATAGATTCGTTTTTCCTGATCGGATCTCACAAAAACTACTTCTCCTAATGGTCGGCTGGAACGTCTCAATTGTCCTAGTATTCGTTACGAAACCTTAACCTTAAGGTTTCCCGCAAAGTTTGCAGATACGTAACTTTCTTAAAAAGTGACTGTTGATCAACTGCATCGTAGTCCGGTACATTACCATCTACTTGTTCACACAGAAACATCATAGGTGTCATCGGAATGATGTCTTCCGAATCCGGAGACACATACGTAATGGGTCTCGAGTTGACTGCCTCTTTACAATCGCATAAGAAGGTGTTCAAATTCTCGTAGTTCAATGAAACACGTTCCAAGACCTTCTTTAAACCATACTTGAGCACGCCGACTAGCCTTTCCCAAAAACCTCCCCACCAGGAAGCGGTTAGCGGATTGAAACGCCACTTTATCTTTTCTGTAGCACAACCGGCTGCTCTCTTTTCCCACTCTAAACAACTGGAAAGATTGTCAGTTCCGACAAAGTTGGTACCGTTGTCGCTACAATTCCAAATGTACTGCTCGATACACAGCACAAATGAATAGACAAATCCATGTTTTTTCTCCCGTTTTTAAGAAAAGAGGGCTGGCGAAATCAACTCCCGTTACTTCAAAGGCCGCAGCATCCCAGACTCTACTTTCAGGAAGTGGAGGAATTTCCGCAGCGCACGCTTTTCCATTAAACCGTTTGCACGTGCCGCAATGGGTAACTACTGACCGGACTCCTCTTCTTCCACCAAGAATCCAATAGGTTTCGCGTAACTTACTCATCAGCCCTTGCGTCCCAACATGACAAGCCTAAACGTAATGGTGCCTCATTAAGCACCTTACCACGGAGTGTTTAGCTGGCAAAATGGCAGGAAAACGGAACGGTTCGCTGTCTTCCCGTTGACTTATCCGTGATTTCAATCGAAGCACACCTTCTTGGTCTTTGAAACACTTCATCGCTTTTCAGCTCTCTCATACTCTTGGCTAGAGATATCTCCCGTTCTGCGGGCCAACTTGTTTTGGAGATTATCTCGGAAACGTAAAATCCATGCCATCATACGGATCGTTTTTGTTATCTTCGATAAGTAAGTAAGATGCCATTCTTTACTTCCCTCCTTGGCTCCAACATTTCCCAATGAAATCACGCGTCACTTCTTTTCCTTGTTTACTTCGCACTCATCCAACATAGGGTTCTCGTATAAAGGCCAAGATGTGGGTTCACCATATAGTCAACTAGGTCCCTCTCACCATTGGGAATCCAACAACTGTTGTGGTGTACAACCACGTGATGGCAGATCATCGGGATTTGCTTTACCGGGCATATAATGCCATTCGTCTCGTGCACTCACGGAACAAATCTCTGCTACCCTATTGTACACAAATATGGCCCATTCCTCCTCATGGCGGATCCAGGATAATGCAGTAGAGGAGTCGCTCCAAAAGAAACTTTTCACATCCATTTCTAGACTTCGTTTTACCATCGCGTGCAACCTCGCTCCCACCCCGGTGGCTAATAGTTTCAACCGCGGGATTGGTGCAATTCTGCTCTTTGCGGCCAACAACTTCACTTTTTCTTGACCATTCTGAATGCTTCTCAGAAACACCACCGCAGCATAAGCATCTTTGCTAGCATCACAAAAGGTATGAACTGAGTGATTTGTTGCTTCATCATATATCCTACCCGTATTCTCTTCAAATAATGTATTTCACTTACCCACGTCCTAAAACTGTTTTCGATGTCGACCTCAACAGGCTGATTCCATCCCAGTCTCTTCTCCCATGTACGCTGTAACAATAATTTGGGAAGTAGAGTGGCTGGACACGTGAATGTGTCATCGACAACATGACGTAATGGGATTCTCCGATTTCTTCGATATATCAGGGGTGGGACGGTCTTTCAGCTGCCCGGAGTGCTCCCACCCTCGGAGATCAAATTTGGCTTTTAACATGACTGTGCTTGCCTCTTGCATAAACGAGTCCAATGCTAACTTGTTGCTCACGCTCGTCACGCAGTTGTCCACGTTGAAACTTGACAACAACCTCACGGTTTCCTTGGAATATGGTGTTCCCTCTTCGTCAGCGTTTAAAACCATTTTCAGGTGCCTCTCGATTGTGGCCCCCAACAGAAATTGACTGCAAGTGACTCCGGAAACGACGCGTCGATGTCGAAAAGTACACATATTTTCATTCTGATCCATCCACAGGAAACGCATGAAATCTCGATCCTTTTCATGCACACCGATTTGTAGAAAAGCCTGTTTTATTTCTGCAGTAACACTGATTCTGCTCTTACGAAACCTTAACAGAATCTCTGGTATGACTTCTATTAAGTTCGCACCTTTTTCTAGACTATTCATCTTTATAACCGGTCTATGGGAGCAAGTAAACAGCCGGGGTACTGGAAAACAGCGCACAACATGGGCTTCCCACTGCTCAAAGATTGCGCCATAAGAAACAAGTATGTCTTCCGCTACCAATTTCTTACGAGTAATACCAAGCCTCTTGTGAGCTAAACCAAAATTCGTTGGTATGGGGGATGTCCATCTATCCATGGCAGCCGTTCTTCAGCGGCTTGCTGTCCTTTACTTGTACACATGATGGCCTCATGGTGTTTCCCACAAAGGATGCATTTCTGTTTAACTTTGCATCTTTTTGAGACATGTCCGAGCCTTAAACAATGAAAACATGCATTTCGTTTCCTTAGAGAGGTTCGCTTCTGCCTAATTGACCAATCACTTGCTTTAAAACATTTGGATCCATCGTGTTTCCCATCGCATCAAACACACTCCACGGGAATTCCCGTCTCTTGCTTGCTCACAAATGTACTGTTCCGTCTTGCTCGAGAGTCTGCTCTTTGTGTTGGCCTTTTAGTCGTGATTAGCCCAAAACCCTCAGTGGCCAAATTAATCCTTTGCTCCTTCCAATGTGCCTTTGCCGCTGTTCAGACCTTCTGTTGAACCACCTCCACTATCCATTTTGCTGTATGATGACCTCTTCCACACACGTATCAATTTCTCTGGCAGACATGACTCGATAAGCGGAAAAATCATGGCCGCACTTTTGTTGGACGTTATTCCCAACGACTCTAGAGTTCTGAGCTGTGTTTCGAGCCTATCATATAACAGAGACACATCCAACATTGTTGACCACTAACTTCAGTAACTCCCTTACAGAGACTTCGATTTGTCAATCTTCTCGACCAAATCCCACGAACAGGGACTCCACAATTTTATTATAATTTTTCCAGACCGCAGAAAAACTAGCAACGAGCTGTCTGGCCCTGCTGCCAGGCACGGTACCCTGAACTGAGTATTCAATCTTACCGCTGGGATCAATACTGACATCATGGTGTCTTAAAAGTAATGGATGGGAGTTTGAACCGCCTCTATGCTTGACCCCTATCATTTGCTTGACTGACTGACACCACTAACTACGGAACACCTCTGGGAACTGGTCTCAACTGCCTCGTTGTTCGCGGCCTCGAACCGACATTGTATTTCCAGGAACATCCATGAATATTCTAATATTTCAGCATTAATTTGTGTCAACTGATCGCGTTTACCTTGGATCAGCTCCATGGCAACTTTAGCGCTTCGTTTTGCTGGTTCCTCCTGGTCACTGGCTATTAGTAATGTCTTATCTTTTGATCCACCGACATTTTGTTTCTGTATACCGGTACTCCCACCGAACGTAAATCTCTTCGCACACCACCAATCCTGTCACGGTCGTCACTATTTATGTCGCGTCGAAGAAAGGCCCCGTTTCTAACTTCTACGACGGGTTCGTTGATTAATAGTCACAAAAATTTTAAACTATTTTATTTTCAACGAAAAAAACACTGGTAAAATGCAATGTACACAGTATCGCTACACCTTTTTTACATAAAAACAAAATGAAAAAAGGGTCTGTTGACTCAACAGTGTTGAGTCGCAGACGCACGAAGTATATCTATTCTTCCCAACCCAACAAACCAAAATTAACTATAATTATACATACATAGACAACCAAAACAACAAATTGAATAGTTTCCGACTTAACATGATACAACAATTTTTTTCTTAAAAGGTGATTGCCTCCTTATTTGACGAAAATCTCTGGCCGTTTTTCCGCAATTTCTGCCTTCAGCTTGTCGAGTAATGATGTGTAGTAAGCTCCTGTAATAGTTTCTCCTTTTTGAAGATACTCAACTAAGATAACTCCATGACTATCTCAGAAAACAGTCGCTATCACTTTCCCAGCCAAAAAAAAACAGTTTTTGCTTTTTTTGTACCCGGTTTGACTATATTTTTGTTTCAAGCGTATAACGTTTCATCTACAGTAATTAATCGGCGCCAAAACTCGGATTGCCTAAATTGCGCCAACAGAGCGCTGAGCGCTGGAAATGTTCATTCGAACACGTTTTTGGTTTAACGTGAGCAAACGCGGCACCCAACGCGCGGACCGCTTTCTCATATCTAAATCTTGATGTAGTATGTGACAGACATTTTTTTTGTATATTATCATTACCTCTGCTATCTCTCTCAGTTTAATTCGTAGTAGTATGGTAATTCGTAGTAAAATGGCAATTTATAATTCTGAAACGGAGAATTACGAGTTTTCAACTTCGGTTATAAATTTGTTGCGACACTGCATACATCCATCTCGTCCAGATTAAAAATACAAATGAACAACGAAAAGACCTTAAAATATTAAAGAGACTTACAGAATCACAATGGTGTGATAAAGTTTCAGCATAAGCAGGTACTAATTTAATTGAAAACAAATGGAACAAGGAAGAATTGCTACGATGTACTAACGATTTGAAAAAGATTAATCTTTCTTTGAAATCAAGTGCAGATGAATCATATAACCAACTGAAAGCAAATGAGTCTGATGCCAAGACTTATTATTCTTGAAAAGATATGTTGTACACGTAAGTTATTCTATTGAATAATAGACGACCAGCAAGAGAGGTTCAGCTTAAAGTTAACAATTTAAATTCTTTAATTTAGAGAGAACACTGATAATGAGTTACAAAAATATTTAACTGAAACTGAAAAAATTTTACTAAACACTTATAGTCGTTTCGTTATAAGATTATATTTTAGTAATAACATATTATGTGCCCGTTGTAAAGCCTAAAGGTACATATGTCAATATCATTGCAATGCTGTGTAGTCCTCTCACATAAATTGGTATTTCCTCTGTAGAGAATACATTAACCGAAAAAAAATTCTGACTCACGGTAACTTTCTGAATATGATGCTGTGCAATTTAGCCCACACTTTGTGAAATTCAAGGTAAGTGATTTTAAGTTAATTTCGAATATTTAGGATTGTTTTCTAGTTATTTCGCTTGTTCAATAAAATTAAGACAAATTAAAACTAACGATTAAAAGTTTTTAAGATTATAACTTTTTTTTTAATTAAATTTAAAATTTTCTGAGTTACTAATGTTAACACGTTTCCTTGCATTATTTTTGGCGGAGAATCGATTTGGACAGAATCTGGAATCAAGGATTTGACCCATTTGAGTGAAAAAATAAAAAAACATGATTCTTCGTAAGTACACCTACAAAATGTAATGAGTTAGTTTGTGAAAAGGCACGGTCGACATTCGTAATCAGTCAGATTCTGTGTATAGAAGCAATATCCAAAAGTATAACGAACAAGTTGATAAAAACATGTATATTTCATCACTTCTTATCGATTGTCAACTTTTGTGTTGCATTTGAGTTAGCCTTGCGAGGTGACAATGATCCAATTGGGTCTATTAATGATGGGGTATTTCGTGGATTAATAGACCATGTATCGGAGTTGTAACAGTCTTCAAAGGTACATAAAAAACTCTTGAGAACGATATTAAAAAGAAAAAATGTGAATACGTAGCAGTTCATGCTGATAAAACCATCGATGTATCGACCACTATACAGATGGTATTGATTTTAAGTTATGAAGAAAACGGACATGTTCACGAACGGTTTTGGAAATATCTTACGCCGCATTCCCATACTGCTGAAGGACTTAATTCTGTTTGTACAACAGAATTACGGGTACTTCAAATAACTCTGTAACCATTAATAGTACAATATCACCTATGTGATTCGTTCATTGTTGTACCCACCATATAAATTTAATAATAGGAAAAAAGTAAGTCAAAAGAAAACCGAACAGAAATGTTTTGCTAACCTTCAAGTTTTTTCAAAGTTTTTTTCACAATCACCGAAGCGTACTGAGATTTTGAAAATTATTGTATCTAAGAATATTCCAGCTGCTCCGCAAACGAGATGGAACTTCGCGGACAGTTGTCTCAGCGCATAGCTACAAGGAACCTTTAAAAGAATGCATGACCACCAAAATGATACCAATTCTATAAATCAGACAGATATGCTCCAAAGATATTTGAACGACAGTACATTTTTAAATTGGCTTGATTTTTTTCAATTTATTCTAGCACACATTGAAATTTTATTCAAACAAATACAAAAAAGGATTATTAACTTGGTTCATATAAAAAACTATTAATCATTTTGAAATCAGTATACAAAATACACGTAACACCATAGATCAACTTGAAGAACCGCCTCAAAAAAGGCTTAAATCGTCTAGTTTCGTCGTAACAAAAGAAGTTAGCCACTGATACCAACACAACACCTACAAGAAACTTTTCTTTTGATGCAGATGCTGCTGGAATTCTTTTGGATATAGAAGAAAATGTTTCTTCAATTCAGGTTTTTGACCAAATAATGGAAATAAAATCTACGAATTATCACGGCATAAATCTTTTCAATAAAACACGGCCACATACAAGGCATAGTAGGAGGTCAAATTTCAAAAATACCATAACAGTTTTCCGGGGTTCGGGCAGTGTGAAAATAAAACTGATACTAAATTAAACTAAACTCTATTAAACAATTATTACACTATTTACAGTTTATATACACAGTACTACTATTTATTTTTCAATCCTTGTGGTTATTTATGTCTAACCCTCATGACTCTCAGTCTGAGTAAGACTGTCTGACTGACTCTTGTGGTTAATTATGTCTAACGCTCATGACTCTCAGTCTGAACCAGATTGTCTGACTGAGTCTTCTAGACAGAAAACCCCCCTCCGGGTACTAAAGTTCTCAACCCAGATGAAAAACGTAAGCGCAAACGTATGCGGGTGAGCTGAATCAGAAGACTAAAGCTGACGTAGATGCCACTGTCAACTGGTTCGGGAGGAGCAAGACCAATCTGAGGAAGATGCGAGATCTTCCTGGGGAAGATTGGTCTTGCTGGGTTGGACTCGTTTGCTTCCCACTACCACTGGCTTGTGGAGCGGTACTGTGCCCCTGGATCACGGCAAGGTGGATCCACCCTGAGGTAAACTTCTTGTCGGTCAAGCGCACATTTATATCCTCAGCCGGTACTTCTAGAATATTCAATCCCAGTTGAGACTCAGTTTCGCACCCCGTATGCAGCGATCGTCGGCAGATTATTTCATACCTTTCTCGAATTCTCTGGCGCGCCGATTCATCACCTGCAGCTCGTTACAATACTCATGCGATTGATATGAGAACGTTGTTATATTTGTGTTTGTCTCAGTTACAGCTAAAATTCTGCAGTGCGACTGCAGTCATATTTAAACAAACAACAATCATTGATAAATATTACAACGGTCTACCATTACCTAACAAATTAATTAGCAAAAAGACACATTGCATCAACTACCAATACAGATTTGACTTAAAACGCACCTCGTGGTTGCATCGTGACAAAAATTTCGTGTATGATTAATTAAAAAATCTGTTATTACGACGTAAGTGCAGAAGCTGTTCTCAAGACAGGCATCTAAATTAGACCAGTCTAATTTAGGCAACTACATACTTTTGTAAAAGAAAATTAAAATTCAAAAAAATATTTTAGTGTTACAATGTCGAAAAAATGGTGATTACGGTTTGAATGAATGAAGTCGTGTATATTGAGTTCCCAAGGTTACCATAAAAAGACGCTGACGCAGAAAACACCGTTAGCAATGGAGTTAAGGCATTGGGCAGACCGATGATATTTTCTTCGGCTATGGAAAAAAATATTTTGGAGGACAATTTTAAATAATAAAAAACCATATAAAAACCTAAATTTTCACTTCTATCGGCAATCTCTATAACTGCCAACTGTAATTTTTTTTTAAAGTATTCTATTTTTGAACTTTCTGAAAAAAGATATATAAAATTTTTGATAAAAATTTCAAGGAAAAAAAGACAAATCCTTCCTCACGGCTAAAAATAAAATATTTAAAAAATATATAAAATGAATATTTGATTCTTTAATTTTAAATTTAATTTAATAATTTAATAAAAATTGTTAGATTTTCAAAAATTCATAAAAAAACCAAAAATTATGTTACATATCATTATTATTTTGATTCTGATAAATTATTATAAATATTATTTTGTTCTTGATAAATTTTCCAAAAAAATAATGCTAATGCGCCTGCGGGAACTACCAACATATTTTCAGGCCGCTATAATGAAACTACCGAAAATGTATATTAAATATGGCAACGTTGTGTGCAATATTTTTCTGAATATTCAATGACGGGTAGACGACAGTCCGGTTCAATGTGTTATTTTTCTGAAGTTGGTAAAACAAAAAATAAAGAAGGTTGGCAAAAGTGCCAAATGAAATTCGCGCGTCAACTTCCCTATAACTATTTTCGTTCATTAGTTTTGTTCATGTAAAAAAGGTGCCCAACAAACGATACACAAAACCAGTGTTGCATTTATTTGGAGTAAATTGTCGTAATCCCACTACAACCCCAACAAACGTAACAAAAATCCATAAGTACTTAGTAATATTAGTTTAATCGTAGCTTTAATTAACTACAAAGACACCAGATGCCGCCTTTGAAGTAAAGGTTTCAGAAATTTCTAATATAGGCACAGACAAATTTTTTGAACAATGGCTATCAACTGAAAATGTAATAATTACGTGTCAATGTATAATTGATGAGCATTTCTCCATTATCCACGTTGGTAAAATTTACAATTCATTTACTATATGATTTGCAATTTTGAAACAAGTTAATTTTTGTGAAATTATTTGTAGGTTAGTTTTTATTTTTACTGTCAAATAGATTTATACCTATTATATTCCTATCTTTTATGTTTTAGATGGCAATAACTGACAAACCTTAGAAGCAATTGATGCAATTGTGTTTTTTCATATTCAAATGGTCGGGAGTCAAAATATTACATCAGTGTAATCTCATTGTATGTGACATAACAGTTCACATCAGGCTTAGAAGATGCTTTTACCATAGAGTATCGAAGTAAGTTATATGAAAATATATTGAAATAATTTTACCCCACAATATTTTACATTGGTGTTTTACGATAACATGTATACGTGTGTAGTCTGATAAGTACTATCTACTACTATAAGTGGTTGAAATTGTTATAATTAAAATATTTAAAGCGATTATTTAAATAACAAATATTAAAATAATCTTAATATTATTTTGACATGATTTTAAAAATGATTTAAATTATTATTTGAGCTAAAAAATAAAATAAAAATATTTAAAATATTTCATACAAGAAATAAAATTAACTATTTTCATAACAAGACCATGTATTTATGAATTATAAAATAGTGCATATTAAAACATTTTAAATGTTATAAACAAATATAATAAAAAAGATCGAGTGATTAGAAATTATTCTTGCCTGAGTTGAAATTTCACGATATACGACAATTACTTAAATGTTATCAGTATGGAATATTCTATTTAATAATAATGGCAAATTGTTAATTGAATTTACTCTTATGCTGTTAAATAACAGTCAAGATTCACAACACCGAGTTACTTTTTTGAAACTTTTTTATGAATAATTTTGCGATTAATTTCTTTATGTAGATTAAAATTAAAACAATAAAATAACAATAGTTATTAACAATATAACATACATTTCGTTGTAAAAGGCGACGAAAACAATTTGGAATTTAAAAATACCACTTTGGTTTGTTCAAAAAAGATCCTCACTCTTGTTTCTCATTTATTGTTTCTTTGAATATCATATGCTATTGTATCTTATAACTCATTCATCATTTGTAATCTGTTTCTATAAATGGTATTCTTTAAATGTTGTTACATACAGTTTTAATAGCCTCGAGTGTATGTTATATAATTTTGTAATTACTATTATTTAATTTTTTTATTATTTGTATTTATTTTAAACAAATAAATTAAATATCAATATTGTAAATGAAAATAAATAAAATATAAGATATCTATTGAGTAAACATATAATATATTAGTGTTATATAATAATGTTTATTCATTCTATAGATTCAGTTACACATATTTTGTACTATTTTATTTATTTAAATTGTTTATAAGATTCTGTATTTAAGATTATACAAATATTTAGAAATTTGAGAAAAAAAAAACAAATAAATAGAATGACTAAATTATATGAGTTACGTGATTGTTAAAATTATTTTTTATACTTTCACTATTTTGACATATTTTTATCAACAAGGGATTTTTTAAAAATTATTTATTATTATTAGTATTTTGTATTCGGAACGTTACTGCTGTTCATATTAGCCCCGAGGTAAACTAGAAATTCATTTTGCCTTTTTTGTTATTAAAATTGAATATAAAAAACTCACTCCGAATCTCCAACATTGCTGTTGATACACAATTTGAAATTAATATATGACATATAATTCACAAAATTCACGTCGTATTTCGACTCGATTCTTAAATCTAAATCATCTTAGACCTCAGTGAGTCTGTTTGCAGAATGGCCATAGTGTTTCCCAATTCATTTTATAATCACAAAATTGTATTTATTTTATTATATGGAACATTAAATTGCAATGACAATTTTTAAAATTAAAATACCTAAATCAGTGAAACAACATGAATAATTGTATTTGCTTATAGAAAATATTAAGCGTAATCTTTGCAGTTATCAGTTACTCTTCTATTTTCGTTTCTAGTTGAAAAAAAGACAATGTTTTAAGAGATTAGGTACATTAAATCTTGTAAAACCAGATTTGTGAAAACGTTATTAGCTTAAGATTTTTACATATCAATATATATATATATATATATGATAGATTAGCGACTGTTAATCTGTCTTTTCAGTTTGATTAAAACACTAAATTCACAATAATACACTTTATTACAACAAACGTTCTTTAACCCTCGACATCTAAAGCTTGACTGCCTGGTTCTTTCTTAAGAACTGCCCCGATTATTAAATGTAAACAAATACTTCAGATTTGCTTATAAAACAAAACTAGTCTAAATAGATGTGAGCACGTCGCATCGGTCCATCAGTGAAGGTGATGACGTAAGCTAACACGGCCTTCCTGACATGTGGGGCGTCCTCGCACCTTCCGCAGTTTTGCAAAGATTCACCTGACACCGGTAATCTGTAAACATTATAACAGCGCTACAAGCTCAAAATATATTCCAAGAACTAAGTCTAAACCTTATTTCGTTTAACAAAATAGACTGTTATGTGGCACAGTTAACAACCACTAGAAGCTCAGAGGCGGCACAACCACTAGAAGCTCAGAGGCGGCACAACCACCAACAGGTCTGTTACACCCATGACTCTCAAGTGCTATCAAAAGATACCATATTCTAGCCAGGAGCTCAGAGGCGGTTCAATCACTACCAGGTCTATTACCCGCTTGTCTCACAGACCCAGAACACAACAATCTAAGCCTGTAGAGCAGAGTCCTTAAAAATAGCCTGCCAAGCAGGGACCATTAAACATAGCCTGCAAAGTAGGGACCTTAAAAATAGCCTGTCGAGCAGGGACCTTAATCATAGTCTACTAAGCAGGGACCTTCACATATAGCCTGATACACAGGGACCTTAAACAGCCTACTAAGCAGGGACCTTTACACACATTCACACATCAATCTTATTAAATAAATCTATATCCATCATACCTTATAGAATTTCTGTATCTGGCCATGTTCGTAACTGTTCATGCGCTGCTATTGTAGTTCTACCTCGGCTGCCAATCCTTCGGAGTACGTACCTCATTAATTAAACAATGCGTTACCTCAAAGTGTCTGTGATACTTTGGTTCCAACTTTCCTCTATTCGACAGCTAACAGCGACATCTAATCCTAACGAACTTGCTTCTGTATGTAGTTATATATATATATATATATATATATATATATCTTGTTACCATGTTTTCAAAAAAAAGATGATTTTGAAAATAAATTTGTTTTACTAACCTAAATTAGTTAATTAGTCAATATCATTTGTGTTCTAGGCTTAAAAGAAAATAATTCTGTTTAATAAAATATCTTCTAATTATATTTAAGAAATAAGAAATTAAATAAAACCAAAAATTATTGTGAAATGATTAATAGGATAATTGTTCGATTTGTTATACTGTGTTGCTGTGTTGTGTGTAGTAAGTAGATATATAAAGCGGTTTCTGGCCCACTGACCAATCACAGCGCTCGCCCCTCTCCATTTGTGTAGATGCCACACCCCCTGATCTGTTGGAGGTGTGGCCTATTGTTGTAGACCAATGGGATGTAAGGGATGTTACTTGTTGCGGATGGAAACCAATAGGGAATTAGTTTTATTTGCATTCCTGACCAATGAGAACTCTTGAAATTTTGCAAACTTAAGTAGTCGAGCAATGGGAATGCTTTTTTTTTTTTTTTTTTTGGGGACAGAGAGGGGAAAGTGTAAACCCCCCTCCGGGCACCGATCCGGAGATCATAGCCAATTGGAAACCATATGTGCTAGCACATATGGGGGAAAGGGCGTGTATATACATACACGGGTGAAGTTGAACCAGAAGACGGGACTGACAAAGATGCCAGCCCCCTGTCAACTGGTTCCCGGAAGAACAAGCCCAATCTGAGGAAGGTCCTAGAACCTCCCTGGGTGAGGATTGGGCTTGCAGTTGATCCGTTGGCTTCCCGCCACCACTGGCTTGTGGAGCGGTACTGCCCGAGAGATAAAATGCGTGAATACTTTGACATGTGAAAAGTTGATGTCACTGAACATGTGTGACTTATATAGAAAGCCCCGCCCACTCAACGACGCTATCTGCTTGAATGAGAAGAAAAAGCATAATAAAACACACACACACAATTATTTAAATACATTTATTTCAATTATTATTAATTACATACACAACCTTCAATGCTTGCTTTGACATACAAAATCTGTATATTAATTCTTTAAAATTAAGTAATCCAACATTACTAATGTAAGGTACAGCACACAATTATAATAATATTCCACAGTCTTTTCCTCCACTACCATCTTCAACGCTACTCAATGTTTTCTTTGACATAAAAAATCTGCATATTTATCCCAAATTCTATCACTTATGTCTATTAATTCTTTAAAATTAACTAATCCAACATTACTAATGTAAGGTACATAATCATAATTATTATCATTATTACTTTTATATTTCTGGCAAGTACCTAATAATTGGCCACAACCACAAGAACAGTACAGTGCTAAATTTAAAAGATAATCAAATTTTTCTCTACTTATTTTTTCTTTCAGTTCCTCCAACTCATCCATCAATGTGTTGTTTCTATCAAAATCTGCTGCTCTTGTTGCTGCTGTTACTCTCCCTGTTTGACTTCTAGTTCTAATATTCATAATAATTTCCGCGCGCACCTTTATCATGCACTAACACCACCACCACCGCCGTCGCTGCTGCTGCTACTGCTGCTGCTGTTGTTGTCGATGTGAATATTTGACTTCGAATGCAATTATTACTTTAGAACCGGTTTGCATATTTATATCTTCTTATGCACATCTGTTTATTAAGAGCAACGATGGAGAAAACGACACCAAGAACAAGTTGACCTCAATATTATAAGTATACTTTCATTTCTTGTCCTACTACTTCATTACAGTTATTTATATTGATCGATCAGATCATTGGCTTTTTGAATACTTATCCTTATGTGAAAACAATTGCACGTGTCGAGACCGTCGGTGGCGTCTGGAGTGGACCAGCAACATCCAGTAAAGTGAAATTTCTGTTGATGCTATTGTTCCGATGACTCCCCATCATCATAACAATGTTCCAGTTGTTTTTTAATAAATGAGAAAGAAATCAATAAAGCAGCATGTATTTATTGAATTCGTTGAACTTTTGTTTTCTCCCCACCACACATCTTTACACTGTCATGAGTATTCTTTTCCTTTGCACAACCAATTATTCCTTTTAAGAAATTCGTAGAAATATTTCACTTCCATTTGTGGGCAGTGGGGAGGTGATTTAGTTCTAATCAATTGGTTGTGCCGTGAACAATTTTGGTCTGCAGCTACGGTGGCACTGTGATTATACGTTTCAATTAATATATCTAATTTTGGACATGCAAATACTTCAATGTTAACACTCAGATGCCCATAATTTATTTTATTTAAATAAGTCTTTTCACAAGTACCACCTTTGTATGCTACTTTCCCATTCACAGACTCGGCGGTACGGCAAAGGTCCTCCAATATACGAAAAATTTCCTTAGATTCCAAATCATCTTTGTAATCTTAGAAATCTAATCCATGCAGGTGATTCCTTAACCATTCTGCCGTTCGACGATCTTTATCAGACAGGGATCTGAACGAACCCACTTTAAAGTAATGTAAATATGTATGTTCAGAATCCGTGTCTAATATGGCCAATTCTTTGAGAAGAAACTCTTTGTTCACGTTCAACCCATCCATATCCATAATGTACTTGATATACATTTTGCTGCTGTTGCTGTTGCGCTTCCTGTTGCTGTTGCTGTTGCGGTTGCAGTTGCTGTTGCTGTTGCGGCTTCTGTTGCTGTTGCGGTTGCAGTTGCTGTTGCTGATGCGGTTACAGTTGCTGTTGCTGTTGCGGTTCCTGTTGCTGTTGCGTTTGCGGTTGCAGTTGCTGTTGTTGTTGTTAGCACATACGTATGTACATACACTTACTGTGTGAATATTTCTTATGATAGTAATTCTGTAAGTCGGGGCACACTTTTTATATAGAAATATGGTCCGCAAAAAAGAAAAAAATAAAAACCAGTGAAAAGTGGAACAATAACTTGATTAATAAATCGTACAGCAGTTGCAGTTGCAGGGTACTGCTTTAAAATCTGGTTTTATTAAAAAAAAAGAAAAAATGGTAGGTACCATCTGGGGGAGCATGCAGATATAAATTGAACACATTTTTTAGAAATGCATCAGTTCGAAGAGAAACAAATATCCATCGACAACAATTTTGCAATTGTCTGTATTTGAGTTTGTATCTGTCTGTGTTATAAACATAAAAAATGTAAGTATTTTTTTTCTCTTTTTTGTGTTTTATATGTCTCTTTAGTTACAATAAATATTTGTAGAACAATGAATATAAACGCAATTAATTCGAAGGTTCAATTGAAGAAATATTCACCAATAAGAAGTTTGGAAAAACAAAAAAAAATATATTATATATTATAGTGGACAGTAAATATGGAAAAACAGTACAAGTTGAATTGGATGATGAAATAGTTTATCTGCCCAAAAGGCTAGTACCCATAGTAGAGGCTGAAATCTCCAAATTTAAACCTGACAAATATTCGCTTATACAGTGCCAAAAATGCTCTTCGTGTCTGGATGTTGTAAGAGATGGATGCACGACAAAGAGAAAAATTTTGCCCGGTAGTAGGAATCCCCTCTCCCAGAGACAATGCGCCGAGCTAGTGCGCGCTTGTGCACAATATAAATTAATCTTTGCGAATGCATTTAGTAACTCTCCATATGCGATATTAAAAACAAAAATAAGTATTCTAAAAATAAAGTTCTTTTTTCAAAATAAAAATGTATCCCAAAAATTAAATAAAATAAATAA
This sequence comes from Aethina tumida, assembly GCF_024364675.1. Classification (NCBI taxonomy): domain Eukaryota; kingdom Metazoa; phylum Arthropoda; class Insecta; order Coleoptera; family Nitidulidae; genus Aethina; species Aethina tumida. The sequence continues at coordinate 2,609,433 of NC_065442.1, forward strand.
ATGGATAAGTAAAAAAAACTAAAAATAATTAAATAAAGTGTTCAAAGACACCGACTCGTCTGCGGAGACGAACCGCATGCTAAACGCAGCAAAACCAAATGATCCCCTCCAGTCAGTCCGGCCCGCCCACATAATTGCATGTATATCTTTTTTTTTGTTTACAAAGGGGTACCCCCAGGACGGATCCACCTTGTTGTGGTCTTGGGGCTCAGTACCGCTCCACAAGCCAGTGATAGTGGGGAGCTAACGGATCCAACACCTGCAAGTCCAAACTATCCCCAGGAAGATCATCTGGGTTGTGATCTTTAGGATCGGTACCCGGGGGGGGGGGGGGGGGTTTCTGTCTCTGACTTTCCCCTTATAAAAAAAAAACAAAGGGGTATTGATGTTCCGTCTTAATACGCGAGTAGATACGTTCATCATTTTTGATATTGTATATAAAGCAGACTTGCCTCACAATACGGTTGATATTGAAATAACAGAAAATTAATTTATTTTTAATTGTAAAAATATGATATCCAATAATTGTAATAATAATAATAATAATAATATTATCTGTGAAATTAGTAGTAACATTAAACTAATATTGCAAACGATAAGATTTAAGTATTGGTACAAAACAAAAATTATATTCTAACATAAACTTAATGAAAACATATAAAAAACAATTGATATTTAAACAACATCATGCCACGAGATGCGATAAAAAAGAAAAAGAAAATCGTGTTTGTTGGCAAATGTTAAATACATGCTTTAATTCTCGCATACTAACAGGTATTATTATTAATTTGCAACATAAAGATATTATTCATTTTTTCAATGACAGCTTTCTTTTATTTAGACGTAATATTAAAAAATTGCTTAAACCACATAAAGTAATAAAATTAAACTCCTGTTTTAGCGTCGCATTTGTTAAATCTAATGGGGAAAGTGAAATTAAATTTTTCAATACTAAAATAAGATTTTGGATTTAGGGTCTGACTTAAAAAAATGGTTTGTTGAACATATTGTAGATAAAATTTTGAATAAATTAGAAGAGTTTCAAGAAAGTGATAGTGGATGGGCTTTACATAGGATTTTAAACCTTGAAATAAATGTGAATAAATATGAAATGGGAAATGGTGGTTCATCCTTTTTACAACTACCTAAATTCATAAAAAATAGAAAAGCTTGTATTAATGTTCAAAATTCAGATGAATTTTGTTTTGCATGGTCAATAGTTTCAGCTCTGTTTCCACCTCGAGGTAAACCATATAGAACATCCTCATATACACATTTTGATGAAGTTTTAAATTTATCTAACATTGAGTTTCCAATTTTAATGACAGCCATTAGAATATTTGAAAAAATGAATAAAATATCTATTAATGTATATACTTTAGAAGAGGATGGGGGTGGTAAGAAAAAAAATGGTTCCGTGTCGTCTGACTAAAGAAAAATTATATAGACATGTTAATCTATTAATATTTCACAATAAACACAATCAATCTGAAATTGATAATGATGTGATGATGACAATGATGATGATTTACGATATCATAATGTCTATATTAAAAATCTTTCAAGATTAGTATCGTGCCAAATATCCAATAGTCACAATCAAGTGCACATTTGCGATCGATGTTTAAATTATTTTAGTAATACAAATAAATTAAAAGACCACATTGAATATTGTAATAAAAAAACAAATATAAAATAAGTTTTCCAGGTTACAAATATATAAGTTTTAGAAATTATATTAATAAGGAAAAAGTTCCATTCATTATTTATGCTGATTTCGAAACAATTCTCTCACCATTTAATGATGACGGTGAAAATTTGATTAATACTAGACGTTATCAAAAGCATGAGTTGTTTAATGTAGGATTTTATGTTAAGTGCTCATATGACGATAGTTTATCATTTTATAAAAGTTATCGTAGCAAGAGTGATTGTATGCTCTGGTTTAATAACCAACTGAAAACAATTTCTCAATGTGTAAAGGAAAAAATGATACATATTGAACACATGATTGATAATTATAATTTATCATTATCATTATCTTCTATTTGTCATATTTGTCAAGTTCCCTTTATGCAACATTCAATTGTTGTTCGAGATCATTGTCATTTTACAGGAAAATTTCGCGGTGTGGCTCATCAACATTGTAATTTAAATTATAAAACCAAATTTATGATTCCAGTTGTCTTTCACAACAACAAATAACTGTGTTGCCTAAACACAAGGAAAAATACATTTCTTTTTCAATTGTTGATGAGAATACAAATATTAGATTTAGATTTATCGATTCATTTAGATTTATGTCAACAAGTTTGGCAAAGTTGGCATCAAATTTAGAAACGAAACTCATTCTAGATACGGAATTTGCTAATGTATCTGATGAAAATTTATATTTGTTATACAAAAAGGGTCATTTTCCATATGACTATTTGGATTCATATAATAAATTGTCAATGGAACATTTACCATCCATCGAACATTTTACAAACCACCTAAACGATTGTAGTAGACTTAGCAATGAGGATTATCTACATTGTCAAAACGTTTGGCGTGAATTTAACATTAAAAATTTAGGCGAGTATTCGGACTTAAATTTAAAAACTGACGTACTATTATTAACGGATGTATTTGAAGAGTTTCGCAATAATTATCATAAAAATTATAAATTGGATCCTGCACACTATTATACATTACCAGGATATTCCTGGGATGCTATGTTATATTATACTAAATGTTCGTTGGAATTAATTCAAAATGTCGATACTGTGTTGTTTGTGGAGAGGGGTGGAATCAGTCAATGTTCTTATAGGTATGCGACTTCTAATAATAAATATATGAATGAAGATTATGATTTAGAGTGTCCAAGTAAATTTTTGATGTACTTTGACGTGAATAACTTATATGGTTGGGCAATGTGTCAACCTTTACCATATAGAAATTTCGGATGGAATGATGTCAATAATGATTTCGATGTTTTACAAGTTGCCGACGATTCGGATATTGGATACATTTTAGAAGTTGATTTGGATTATCCTCAACACTTGCACGACACACATTCCGATCTACCATTTTGTCCGCAATCTCTTATACCACGAAATTCAAAATTACCTAAACTACTTGTCACTTTACATCCTAAGAAGAATTATGTCATTCATTATCGAAATTTAAAGCAAGTGATGCGTTTTGGTCTGGTGCTGAAAAAAATTCATAAAATTTTAAAATTTAATCAATCTTGTTGGCTAAAATCGTACATCGAATTAAATACAATGTTTAGACAGAGAGCCCGAAACGATTTTGAAAAGGATCTTTTTAAACTTATGAATTATGCAGTGTTTGGAAAAATAATGGGAAACGTACGAAAATATCGAAATATTAAATTGGTTACATGTTGGGAGGGTCGTTATGGTGCCAAAAATTTGATTAGTAGCCCCTGTTTCCATAGTCGCACCATCTTCCATGAAAATTTAATGGCAATAGAACTTAACAAATTAGAGGTGGTATTTAATAAGCCCTTTTACATTGGCATGTCCATTTTAGACTTATCAAAGTATGTCTTTACGAATTTCACTATAAGAAAATGATTCCTCATTTTAATAATAATTTAAAATTATTATATGTCGATACAGACAGTCTTATATATCGAATTGAATGTGAAGATGTTTCTACGGATTTTATCAAGTTAAATTTAAATTTATTTGATACCAGTGACTATCATGCAAACAATGTTTACAATATTCCTTTGACTAATAAAAAAGTGGTGGGTTTAATGAAGGATGAATTAAATGGATACATCATGACTCATTTCGTTGGTTTACGATCTAAAATGTATTCATTTAAATTTATTGAAGGTAGCAGCACTAGCAGCAGCAGCAGCAGCTGCCATGATAATAATAATAGTAATAACAAATCTGTTAAATGCGTTAAAAAAGCTAAAGGAGTTAAAAGTAATATTATAAAAATTCTATAACTTTTGATGATTATGTGGAATGTCTAAATAAAAAAAATGAACTATATATCAATCAAAATTTAATTAGATCAAATAAGCATAACGTTTATAGTATTACACAGAAAAAAATTGGTTTATCATATTTTGACGATAAAAGATATAATAATGTTGATGATGATGATTTCGCACCCTATCTTGGGGGCATTATAGTATAGAAACACATGTGTAATAATATATGTATGTATTAATAAAATTGTTAATAAAAACACTGTTGTTTGTATTGGTGACTCTTCACCTATGCTCTTCCTATATGGGGCACCGCCGCTCCTTGGCTCATTTCATGAGGCTAATGAGGTCGGCCCTTTGTGTCCCATACTAAGTTCGTAACAGACAAGTCTGTTTCGAATACAATATTTTCTCTCTTTCGAAGCTGCGGCACAAGCATGCCCTCAATCTCCGAAGGTCTATCTTTCAACACTCTAATCCGGAGATTGTATGCTTGCATGATATCCAACCCTGTGAATCCGACAGATACAAGAGACCTTGTCTCTTGGCTGTCTAGACACCTGCGTCTCTTTGGGACATCTTTTCTTTACTATGTAGCGATTGTTACGTACCTCTTTATTTTTCCCTTCTTTCTATTTTCCTAAACCTTTATGGTCAACTACTCTTAGGCCATTATCTTCGTATCGGTGCCCGGAGAGGGGTTTTTAGTCGGTAAAGTCCGGCACTACGTCTTGTAGATTTCCCCCTCTTTGTTACAATAAAAAAAAACTCCGAATGGAAGAAGAAGCTTGCAACAACTAGATTAGTAATTAATAAAAAATATAACGTTATAAAGTTATCGAGTGCTTGGCCAACGTTGTGTCTTATATTGAATGGTAGGTATTGTCATCAAAGAGTTTAATGTAACGGTTAAGTTTTATAGGTCGACGTTTGTTGGAATTATTTCCTGACAATTATTATTTAATATGAAAAGAAAATCTTATTCATTTTTGTATTTGCATACTGGATCTCGGGTGCTACAGTTTCATTTAAATATTTATATGTATTTTTCGACAATTTGTATAATGCGAAAAACTTCTGTAATTCTTTTGCCACGATAGTTAATCGAATATTAATCTTGTTGGCAAACAGATGCGATCTGCTACAAAAATCGTGTTGCGTCGAATTCGAGTCTCTATAACAAATTGTTTTTAAAATTAGACGTCATTATTTAAAGTACTAACGTTTAACATTTACAAGAAATTTTATCATTGAATATTTTTTTCTACATTTCTAAATATAAAATAAATCTATACTCTTATTTTATTGCCCAAATAAAATGCGTAATATGATATCTGCAATAATGTTCCAACAAATATATTGATTTCTCAATTTTTTAACAAGCTTATTCTATAATTGTATAATTATTTCTAATAATTAAGCTAAATATATTATATATATTTAAATAATTCAATAAAATTAGTATTTCTCTCGGAATAAACTTATTGTATAAGATTATTTTAATAATTAACCATAAATAAATATTTATTATTTATTATATTATTATCATTGTTTATTTTATAAATGTAGTTCTATTATTGATTGCATTTTTTGTGGCTAAATACACAAGACTTCGAAAAAAATGGTCGTAAATAACTGCAAGCGGTTCATCAGCAGTCGTGTTTCAATTCGGAAACCGAACGTAATAAACGAAAACGTGTACTCCAAAATGGACCCCAGAAAGTCGATTTCCGAAATGGCCACACTGGTAGTAACAGTTATTTGACTAGATTTGACCAAACGCAGTGTATTTTAAATAACGCCCGTTTGTTTTGTGTCCGATGATGTCAGGAGTATGGAAGAGAGTCAACGAATTAAAATGGTCTGAATTTTTAGTTTTAGATTTTAGTTATTGCTTATAATCTTTTATTAACTAAAATCGTAGATGTGTTTTATGCTTTGTAAGATTGTTTATATATTGGTAGGCTTTATCTTAACTGTTGAGTAAATTAGTTATTTTGTATGTTAAACAGGCTCCCGGACTATTTATTTAACCATAATAAATTCGTACTTTTTAGGTATGTTAATCTTATTACATATATATTATTAAAAGTAGACATTTGAGATTTCAACTAGCTACAACCCAAAACATTTGATCAATGAGAGTAAGGTGGTAGAATAAAATTTTTTTTCTGTAATATTAATAATATTTTCCCTGTGATTTTATTTTATAATTTTATAAAATTCAACCTAGAGTTCTCAGCCTCTATCAGGTTATTGTGTCAAAATTTGTAGTTATCCTTCATGTTTCAATACATACTATAGTATGTTAAACCATTATAATCTATGTCGTGTATGCATATTATTTTGCATGGCCCGCATCTAATTTAGTGTACAATGTTACCTGACAGAGGTCTCTGACTATCACTTAATTTTAGTTATTATTAGTAAAAAACAGCATAATATCACAATTGTACGAATGGTGTCTTATTTATTGTTTTGTGTCATAACAAAGAAATTTAGTTACCTTAATAAATATTAAGTTATTTTCATTCAACACTGTTGAAGATTATGTTAGTAGATTAAATTTTGTAGTCTTTTCCCTATCTCTAACTCGTGTGCTTTTATTTCTAATCAGATTATTATAATTCACACAAATATTTTGTTGAAAAGTTTGAATTGAATAATATTAAGTAATTACTCTCACATTGTTCAGTTAATCACTATTACAGTCATTCAGATAATTTACATTATGATCTTTCTTTCTAAAGTAGTTTAAATTCTTCTAATAATAACAATGGGTAAAATATTGTTATATTTGTATTTGCATTTGCAGTGAACGCCCTATATAAGTAACCTCTCTATAAGCAACATTCTTTATAAGCAACGTCTATTCAAGCAACTTTTTTTAGTTCAACTGTTCTGCATAAGCAACTTATTTTATTAAAGTAAAATATTTGAGTTAAATTTAGGCCAATTCAGAAGTAAAATCAGTTGTTCACAACAACATAACCTCAAATTGTAAAAAATTCTCTTAAAGATGTTTGTGTTTTGTGCTGCCAATATTGAAGTAAATTTCTGTTAAATAGAATAGTTACTTGAATTCTGTCAGTTTCTGTTAATTAATTAATTAATTAATATTTTTGTGATTTAAATTCAACCATAAAATATGAATCAGAAGAAAAGAAGACGTTCAATTTCGTTAAAAGGTAAACTATTCATTTTAAAGGACAAAGGACATTTGTAACGAATATAAAGTTGCTAAATTTATAATAAGTGAAGTAAAAGAAAATAAAAAAAAAAATTAGAAGAATGGGAATCCAAAACGTATGTGAATCAGAGTAAGATTAAGTGAATAAAGACAATAAAATGTGTTGAAGTGTTTTCCTGGTTCTTGGATGGACAATTTAGTTCCAAAATGATAAAATTAAAAGCACTAGAAGTAAATAGATTAAAAAACGGACCTAAAATATTTTTTTACGAAAAAAAGCTATCATGAAATATATTTAATGGTTTTTGTTTGTTTAAGCAATTAGTGCTGTACTAAACCAAAGATTTATTAAAATTTGATTTGATTTTGTAAGTTGTACCTCATAGTTTACAGAAAGACAGACCTCACAAGTCTTTCAAAATTATTATTGCCAATATAACATGTTTGTAATTAAACTACTTTAAATATAATACAATCTCCACAGAGTTCATTTTGTGGAGATAACTCTCATGTTAAACCCGATAAAACTAAATGATACTCCCTGAGTATCATATAATGTATAACAGTCGAGATATTTGTTTATTTGATGTTTCTGTAGTTAGGCGACCAGTATAAACAGTTTAATTGTTTACCCGATTTACAAAGTCGTGAGTTATTTTATTAAACTGTCTGTTTTTGCTGCTGTTTCCATAGAAATTTTTGTTAGAAAGAACGTATTTACGTCACGTGTAAGTAACTCTATTGTCTCACGATTTTTGTATTTAGAAAATTATTACTATTATTCCATATATCAATTTAAACATGACTTTTTTGAAACCGCATGCGTATTCCAAAAATAACGTTAGTAATTCAATCAATCAAATAATCATAATTAGATCATAAAAGATCATATCAATGTGTGTGTAAATTATATTTAATATTAAATTGAAATTTATTAAATAAAAAAATCGTAATGCCTTAGTAAATTTTGTTATTAAACAGTTAATTTAAAACTGTTACCACGTAACATGAAATATTTAGTTTGACATTTGTAAAACATCATTGATATGTATTAACAATTTTATTTGCAGTACTAAATAATCCGAAAAAATGGGTGAAGAAGAAGTAGCCGCATTGGTCGTAGATAACGGATCTGGTATGTGCAAGGCCGGTTTTGCAGGAGACGATGCACCACGTGCTGTTTTCCCATCCATTGTCGGACGTCCCAGACACCAGGGTGTTATGGTCGGTATGGGACAAAAGGATTCGTACGTCGGGGATGAGGCCCAGAGCAAACGGGGTATCCTTACCTTGAAATACCCAATTGAACATGGTATCGTAACAAACTGGGACGATATGGAAAAGATATGGCATCACACTTTCTACAACGAATTACGGGTGGCACCAGAAGAGCATCCAGTGCTCCTGACCGAGGCTCCTTTGAACCCAAAGGCCAATCGCGAAAAGATGACACAAATTATGTTCGAGACCTTCAACACACCCGCCATGTACGTCGCTATTCAGGCCGTACTCTCCTTGTACGCTTCTGGTCGTACCACTGGTATCGTCTTAGATTCAGGCGATGGTGTTTCCCACACAGTTCCCATCTATGAAGGATATGCTCTGCCTCATGCTATCTTACGCCTCGATTTGGCTGGACGTGACTTGACTGATTACCTTATGAAAATCCTAACTGAACGTGGTTATTCCTTTACTACTACCGCCGAAAGAGAAATAGTCAGGGATATCAAGGAGAAATTATGTTATGTGGCCCTTGATTTTGAACAGGAAATGGCTACAGCTGCCAGTTCTAGCTCCTTGGAAAAAAGTTACGAACTTCCAGATGGTCAGATTATCACCATCGGTAATGAGCGTTTCCGTTGTCCAGAAGCCCTATTCCAACCATCATTCTTGGGTATGGAATCCTGCGGCATCCATGAAACTACCTATAACTCCATTATGAAATGCGACGTCGACATCCGTAAGGATTTATACGCCAATTCAGTATTATCTGGAGGTACCACCATGTACCCAGGAATCGCTGACCGTATGCAGAAGGAAATCACGGCACTTGCCCCATCTACAATGAAAATCAAAATCATCGCTCCACCAGAGAGAAAATACTCTGTCTGGATTGGTGGTTCTATCTTGGGTTCTCTTTCCACATTCCAACAGATGTGGATTTCCAAACAGGAATATGACGAATCTGGTCCGTCTATTGTCCACCGGAAATGCTTCTAATTTCATTCTACAACGTAAGCATTTATATTCTTATATACTACCCACGTAAACAAAATTATTTTATTTTGTCATACATGCTTTAGACCAACGTATTAGTTACCGTTTCGTTGGTTGTAATTATTATATGTGCGACATAAACATTTTTTATTTCTTTTGGCTAAATATGGGATAATAAAAAATTGTAAAACAGTTAATTGTATTTATTTCAACTTTTGTATTAAAAATATTCTTTAAATTTTAATAAAAGCTGCTAAAATGAATAGATCAATTGTAAATGTATCTAAATTTACAAACCATTACATTAAAATATATTCCAAAAATATTCTTAAGGAAAAGAATACATTGGTACCACAAAAAATTCAATAGAGACTAGGATTAAGGAACACAAACATAAAATTCGTAGAAAAACAATTGCTTGCCCCAACAAGTGAATATGACACTGAATGGATAGAGAAGCAATTTAGATCCATAAACAGACACAATTTTAACAGAAAATATAAAACGTTAAATTTCTCAAACTTTAGTTGTCATTCAGATGTCAAAAAGATATAAACTTGGTCAGACGTGCCAACTTTAACTTAACCTTAATCAGTGTTACTAATATATACCAATATACAATTAATACAATAAATGTACGTAAGTAAATCTTAGTTACGATTTTGTACGTAAAATGAACAACATATGAGCATAGATTTATGATCGCTATGTAAATAGTAGATAAGATAGCTTTGTTGGACGTTATTGAAAACTGTCTAATCACTGATTATTATTATCTAAATTATACTTATTTTTATATTGCGCCAACTGTTATACAGATCAGAAAACATGTATTTTTGGCTAGTGTAACTTGGACTTGTATAGTTGTAGTTTTATTTTTTTCGTCAAATAAAAGTCTTTATGCAGACCTTGCAACACGTGTTTCTTTTCTCGTAAAATTCAACAGGTTATGGCCCCAGTTATGTCGTGAATGCGAGAGTTGTTTCAAGTGCAAAACGGCTGTGACCTATTTAACCAGTGTTCCCAAATTATTAGGACGGGAAAATTACGCAGATTGGGCTTTTGCCATTGAGAACGTGTTTGTTCTGGAGGGTTTGTCGAAGTGCCTCGACGGAAAGAAGATGATACCGTTGTAATCAGCAAAGCCAAAGAGAAATTATATTAACATTGGATTCATCCCTATTCATACATGTGAAGGAGTGTAAATCGGTTGAAGAGGTGTGGACCACGTTGAAGAAATTATATGAAGATACTGGCGTTGCCCGTAAGATCAGTCTTTTACGCAAACTGATTTCTTTGCGATTAGACAATTGTGAATCAATGGAAATCTACATTAATCAAATTGTAGATATTTTGCAAAAATTGGAACGAAGTGGTTTCAAATTAAGCCAAGAATTCGTCGGAAGTTTAATGTTAGCAGGTTTAACTGGGACTAAGTTTGAACCGATGGTGAGCGCTATTGAACACGTAGGTGTTGACATTACAGCAGACTCCATTAAATCAAGGTTACTTGATATATACATATAGGGGACGTAGAATGTCAAACAGCGGGTGCTTTTGGAGTGACAAGCAGCAAGCGTAAGACTAGCAACAAGGTCAAAACAATTGTTCAAAACCAAAACAAAGATTTAAGCGATGTCACCTGTTTCAAATGTCAAAAAAGGGTCATTATAGATGTTAAGGCCAAAATGCCTTAGGTATACAAGAATTGTATTTAGTTTGGTGTTAGGCAACCCATTTTATGTTTATGCGCACGGAAGAGGCGCAAGAGGTGACTCTGGCAGTGTGCAAATAGAGAGTCGGCTTGTAGACATGTGTGCGAGGTGCACGTGTTTTACATGTAATCTTTTGTTAAGCAAATAAATCCGTTAAGTGTAAGCAAATCTGTGTGTCTCAGTATCAACGACCCAACCAAAAAGAAAATACAGTCCACTTTAGAAGCCAGAACACAACAATAGAAGCCAATGTCCAGAACTGAGAAAAAACAACAAAACCAAGAACAGCATTGCCCTAAATGCTGTTTATTTGAATGGTCAATTCGGCAACTTAGATTGGTATGTAGATTCTGGGTGCATTTTTCATTTCACATTCGTAGTGATTTTACAGTTAAAGACATTACAGTTGCAAATAATGAAAAACTGATTGTAGAGTGTGCAGGTGATATTGACATTGTTACCCAGGCTGATAATGTAAACTATTCGGTAACGATTATTAATGTATTGTATGTTCCAGGCTTAATAACTAATTTGTTGTCAATTAATAAAAACAATAACAAAGTGCATTTTCATCATTCTGGTTGTGACATTTTTTATTCAAATGATCGGATCATTGCAACAGCAAGTTTGATAGACAGTGTGTACAAACTCAACTTTGTTAAGTTAGTATCAAATTTGGCTAAAGGGTTGGCCGCTGTTTCTGGAGGAACTTGGCACCGAAGATTTGCACACTTAAATTTGAAAGACTTAAATAAAATGAAGAATGGACTGGTCGATGGTCTTGACTGCAAAGATGTAATTGTCCAGGACGGTTTTTATAAGGTATGTTGTGAAGGTAGGCAGACCAGATTGCCTTTTGGAAAAGGAAGTAGAGCAACTTCAGCGTTGGACGTTATCCACGCCGATCTGTGTGGACCAATGGAAGTTAACTCACTGGGAGGTGCAAGGTATTTCATGCTCCTACGGGATGATTTTACAGGAATGCTCTTTGTATACTTTCCCAAAAGCAAAGATCAGGCTTACGAAAATTTATTTTATTTAAAAATTTTGTAGAAAATCAGAAAGATCTTGAAATTAAAATTTTAATTTTAATAAGTTTTTTAAAGATTCTGGTATTTTACATCAACAAACAAACCCATATACCCCACAAGAAAATGGTCGAATTGAACGCATGAATCGAACCATTGTGGAAAAGGCTAGATTTTTGAAGCAGAATTTAAAAATGAATTATGGACAGAAGCAGTCAACACTGCTGTCTATTTAAAAAACATATGAAATGTGGTATAATAAGAAGCCTGATGTTGGTCACCTAAGAGTTTTTGGCAGTGAAGCCATGGTTCATTTACCTAAGGAAAAGCGAGTCAAATGGGATAAGAAAGCTCAGAAAGCTTTTCTAGTTGGATACAGTGAGCATATCAAAGGTTATCGTTTTTATGATCCAGTTGAAAACAAAATATTTACCAGTCAGATCAAATCATCAATCATCATCATCTAATTTAGACATGCAAGATTCAGTGGGGTATAACCTTGATGAATCTTCATCAAGTGATAGTCTGGAGGATAATTTAGGTCTTGAAAGTACTTCAAGTGAAGAGTTTACTGCTTCCTTTACCGAACCAGAAGTTGTTAGGCGGTTAGAACGAGTTAGAAAGCCTAAGCAGATGGATGATTATGTGACTTTTTTATGTCTATTTCTGTCTTTAAGTCTCGAGACTGCACCATTAACTACAGTTATCCAGACCTGATGCACAAAAGTGGAAGGATGCCATGGAGGACGAGATGATCATTTAAAGAAAACAGCACCTGGCAACTTGTGAAGGTATCAACAAAGGGAACAGTGGTTGATTGCAAGTGGGTATTCAAGTTAAAAACAAATAGTGATGGTATTAAGTATAAGGCTAGGTTGGTTGCTAAAGATTTCACACTTGTGGAAGGGGTTGATTATTATTATTATTATACTCACCTGTGGTGTCATTCTACTCTAAAAATCTCGATGTAGTATGTATCAAGAACAATATATAGATCAGTTATTAATTAAATTTAACATGTCAAATTGTAAAGGTGTAAATACACCTATGGACACTAATGTATACCTTGAAGATAGTAGTGAAAAATGTAATAAGAATTTACCCTATCAAAATCTAATAGGGAGCTTAATATACCTTGCTGTATTGACGCGAGTAGAATATGGGCCACTTGAGACAGACAGCGTAGGTGTGACGTCACGACTCCCCCCTCCCTTCCGGCACCAGTGGGCCACTTGAGACGAATAGCGTAGGAGTGACGTCACGACCCTGTCGGCACGTGCCGCCCATCTGTTTGGATGGTGCTGGCCTTTGTAGGCAAGTGAGCACGCGCCACCCCTCTGTTTGGGGCGGTTTGTAGCCTTTGTCGGTATGTGGGTACGCGCCACTCATCTGTTTGTGATGGTTTATAGCCTTTGTCGGCATGTGGGCAAACGCCACCCTAGTCGTGGGCCACCTCTGACCAAAAGCGTAGGAGTGACGCCACGAGTGTATGATATGCACCTTTGTTTACTTTTCCTCATGGGCCACTTGAGTCCAAAAGCGAAGGAGTGACGTCACGAGTGTATGAGTCGTGGGCCACCTCAGACCAAAAGTGTAGGAAGACGAAAGAGTGAATGAAAATGCAATTAATTTATAATTATGATTTATTACATATTACATACACATATTACATTACATTATTTCGATACATGAAAAAGAGGTGAAAAAGTTTTGTCTTTCCTTGTTGCTTTCGAATCCCAGTCGTTGATTGGTGCAAAAACCGTGTTTCTAAAGTAAACAGAAACATACATACACAATATTAATTATTCAATTGTAATTTTTGTAGTGATACATCTTTTTTGTGACTGATTATTTGACTGAGGCTCATAAGTGTAGTTGTGGTGGCTGTGATGTAGGCTGAGTGTACAAGTCCGTTTCTCACCCAGTTGTACGCGTTGAATATATCAAAAACAAAATAGACAAATTGTATGTACCATATATCCTATATATAAAATTCTCGTGTCACAGTTTTCGTTCCCATACTCCTCCGAAGCGGCTTGACCGATTCTCATGAAATTTTGTGAGCGTATTGAGTAGGTCTGAGAATCGGCCAACATCTATTTTTCATCCCCCTAAATGTTAGGGGTAGTCCACCCTTAATTTTTTTTTTTATTTTTTAGACAAAATTTTTAGTTTCTATTTTTTTATGATACAACATACAAAAATACATAAAATCCTAAATTTTCACTCTTCTACGATCAACCATTATCAGGATTTCTTCGACGATATATTGGGTATCCGTCGACATTTGTGACCGTATCATTGGTAAAATCTTTAGGGAAATTTTTAGTACATTTTCCATTTGCCATGCAAGGCGATGAACTGTTAAGAGTACCACATGGACCATGAATCATGTTTGTTGTAACAATAATAATAATAACTATATCTAGTATCTATATAATATTAATAATTCAAAGTTACCTTTTTTTATATTATTATATTAATTTTTAATTTCCACTTAATCACTTCCACTAATCACTTCCTAGGGACCTTGTATCCGAATGGTCAAGAACTGTTGTCATCCGTGAAGAGTCTCTTTGTTGAATTCGTTCTGTATGTCTTTGTCTTCTCTTTGGTTATTACGCGATGATCTTTTGTCCGCACAAAGTTCGTCGACGTCAAGCGAATGGGATCTGTTTTTTCCAGACCATTTGTTCAATTTTCTCAATCGTATACCTCCAGCTCATCGGTCATATCTCCATTGAATTTTCCAGTCGGGGGATCTGGAAAATTGTTGTTTGACACATAGATAACGGAATCGGTGTCGTAGTATAAAACACGTTTATCCAACATCTCTAGATATTCGTACAACTTCAAACGGGCCTGTGCTGTAACAAAAGCTGCAATTATCACATTCACAGTGGGCAGAGATTCCACAGCCTCATCGGCGTACTCCCAGTTGATTACAACAGTTTGTTCATTAACTGGGGTTATACTGTTGACATTCTTCGACGGATGCGCAAGGAGATTAAAGCATTCTTGAGGATCGTTGACGATGGTTGTTTGGGGTTGGTTTTCACGTTGTCCAAACTTTCTCCAGAACGAATTCAGCATTAATTTGGCGGGGGATCAAAGACCAGGGTTATTTTCGATGCGTTCCGGTGTTAGTTTCACTTTTTCAGCTTCTTCTAAATCCACCAGATATTGTTGCTGTTTCACTACATCGTTTACGCAATCCGCGGGCCAGCCGGAGGCTTCCTGTTTAATTTTGATGAATTTATTCATCCTTTCTGTGAATAAACCCAGCTGACCCGCCGCATGGTTGTATTGACGCGTTTCGTATGTCCTCACTTCAAACACTTCCAGAATCCTGTAGCCTTTTTCCAATGCTTTAAGAACTTCTGCAATTACCCATGTCCCAGTGAACAACCGTTCTTCCTCCATATGGCTACACTCACGTTGTTGTGAACTTTCACCACAGCTGTTGCAAAGGGCGAACATTAACTTTCCCTTCATCCTGACAGGGAGAACGAGGTGGTACAACTGCGTGGGTGGTAAAATTTTACATTTCACCATGCCATCTACGGTGGATAAATCAATGTCTTGGGCTGCAGATCCTACATGAATTGTGGGGTGTCCTAGAGGAAATCGGCGGTACTTGCACACAAAAGGGTACAACGAGCATACATCGATGTATTTGATGCGCTCACCCTCGTTACATTTGTAGTATGTAACAGTGTTTCTGTCACGAGGATTCAATGATGATGTTGCCAACACAGGATGGTTTTCGACAAAATCACGCACTTCACAACTCTGTTTTAATAATGTGCGGAAGTTACATTCCCACATTTCAATGACTTCAAATCCTAAGTTGTGAAGTCGTAACGATTTCGCATGGTATCCATTTACCTCCTCCAATCGATGTGTCTCGGTGAAATTTGAAACAGCTGGTGCATCCATGGAAGTAACAACCATGAAACTCGAATGCCTGACGCTGCTCCTCACTAAAGCCGTCAACTTTGAGTCCTCCTCCTACCATGTGTTATCGACCTGTACCGGCGTGGTGTATGGTGATTCCTCGTACGTTCTCTTCCCACAACAACCATTGTAAAGCGATAACCGATTGATTATCAGCCATTCGGTAACCACCACGGGGAATAACGGCGATTGTATCGGCTTCCAGATAGTTTCGAGCAAACACCTTATTACACGCTGATGCTATTGTTGTTGCTTCGGTGAATGGACAAACCTTACACTCGTTAAGAAGCATCGATCTAAATGAAAGACAGGCTCTCATTAGTATTTCTACGTCCGACTTGCAATATGCGACGATTTCCTCCTGGAAATTAAAAACATCATTCTGATGCTCTTGATGCCAGTTTAAAAACGTATGTCGGTCCTCGGGCTTCATTTGATTCGGACCGTAAAATTCAGCAGATGGTAAAGGATCCACGTATTGCTGATTTTCCAAGTGTGGAAAATAACCCTTCTTAAAGTTTCCAGCAAGACCGAAAGCTTTAGGTAGCTTTGCCAGAGCCATTGGAAAATAATTCAGCGAGTCCAAAATTCGCACATTTCCCACCTCAGCCAAAATAATTTTTGTCCCCCGCATAATTAAGTTTGGCTTGATGTCTGTTTTGGTGAGAATATAGTTCAGGATGGTCGAATGCTTGACCGTTATGCGCAATCACAGTCACTCTTTTGAAAATTTTCCTTTGATTCAGCACAAAGTTCATAAAATTTTCAATAGGGTTGTTGATAATTACGTGGGTCCTTACGCCGCATTTTTCACAAAATTCCACTTCTGTATCTAAACAGTTGGAACAACACAATTTAAACACACACAATGTGGTTTCATGCACTGCACTGCCGTCGGTCTGAATGGTGTCCTGTCGAGTTTCCAAATCGTAAAATATGAATAATAAATCAGTAAGACAGGGTTCCTTTGTGTTTGGCTGAATATAACACTGTTGATTTATCTGATGGTGTTTTTTACAGATCTTACAAAAAATTTCACCACATTCATGCCTACGTTTTCCATCGACAGTTTTAAAGCACCTTTGACACAATCGCAAGTCGGCACACACGTTGGATGTCTTCTTAATACGTAGATGATTTTCCAAACATTTCCGGCTCCTGAAGTGACGATGACAATCCACACACTCTATTTTCTCCTCATCCTCGCACCGTGGTGATTCACGACAGTACGGACAAATCCCACTGCAACGATGGTTGACGCGTGTATTGAATGGGAGATTACATTCTTCGCAGAAGTAATTGCAGGAAAACGCAGAGGTTAACGATACAATCGCGTTGTAATGTTCTTTGTGGAGTAGAAAATTAAGGGTTGGTCCTTCACTTTGTCCTTTAAAAATCACCTCTCGTCCACTGGCACCGTACTTGAACACTGTAATTCTGTATTCGTACCCTGTGGAATGCTTGCAACTCCTAAATCCCGGCACCCTCCGCGGGAATATCAACACCCGCTTTCTGGCACAGTTCCATAGCTCGTATTCCTTGTAGTTGTCCAATGTCCCGGCGAACCTATACGAATTGTGGATCACTAGTCAGTTTCGCGATTAACACTACAAGTGCCCTTGGCAAGTAAAGGTTATCAGAATTTTTTATAACAATAATACCTCTTCTTGCAGCACATTCTTCTTCGAAACTATTATATTTTGTTTTCTGGGCACGCCCCATACCCACCGGCATCTTAATAATCGTCACTTTTATCTGATAGGTTTCAGTGTTCACGCCAGCTGAATTAGATTGGTATACTGATTGCACCAAATCGAGCACCTCATCAGCGGACACTGAATGCCGTGGTTTGAAGCGTGCCCAGGCTTCACCGCGACCAAGTTCACTACCAAAAAACGAAAACCCGACGCGATCCTCAGGATTGAGTCCCTCCAAAGAATGTTGAACAATGAAGTTATTGCATTGCGTATCCAATTCGCTGGATGAATGTTCTCCGGAACGTGGTTAATTTTAAAGGAAACAGCTCGCTGGATTATGTTAAAACGGCCAGTCGATTGTTCAACATCGTCTATAACTTGAAATGCTTGTTGTTGTTGTTGTGGTTGTTGTTGTTGTTGTTCTTGCGATTCAATCTCATCTATTATGTGTAAACTCAAGTTCTAGGACTCATCATCATTATCTACAACGTAGGATTCATCTTTTGGCAAAAATATAAATAAATTAATCAATCTACCATTGTTTGGTGTCAAGCCAAGTTCATCTATAACGTAGAAAATGATGTCTGAAGATTCAAGATTATTATCATCATTATCATTCGCAAAGTGGAATGCGTTGTTTTCTGTAATAAACGCAAATAAATAAATAAAAAATAAATAAAAACAACTTAACCATGATAGCAGAATAAAAAGGTGAAGTAGAAGTCTAAAAATAAAATAATAAATACGAACAAAAATATTCGTGAGGTTGATAAACAGAGCTATTCTTTCAAATAACAGTCAACAGTGTTAGTAAACTGATGGTTGATGTAAGAATATGAAAATGAGAGCAGAAGAGTCTAAATATAAAACCCTGTACCACCACCATCCCTACCATTACATTTCGAATGTGGGGGCGTTTCTTCTAGGGTGGTGATTTTTACACTTCATTAGGTGGTGGTGGTGGTTTCTTTTTATCTATTTGGAGGGAGTGGATGGTTACTTGTGGGTGGTTGACAACAAGTATTTGGAAATGAGCATACATTCATCAATTTTAAACTATCAAATATTTTACAAAGCAATAATCAGAAATACATTCAAATCTCTGGATCATTTCATGGAGGGTTGCAGTTGTCCTATCTGGAACTTCAACAAGAAAGCATTTCCCTGTCCCTCTTTCGATTCCTCCAAATACCTATTTTGCCTCAGTCCGCTGACCTCTATTTGCGGTGAAAAAATTTGAATTCATTAATGTTCACCGTTTTGGACTCGAGTGTTTCCTCATCAAAACCCCCAATAACATTGTTAATGAGGTGCTGCTAACAAATTTTCTGACAAAAAGAACATGATTGATCCAAGATGAGTCTCCTTCTTAATATCTTCCTATGGTATTTCTCTGCTCCGACAATAAATGACAATCATCGATTGCAGCAAACTAAGTTTGCTGTTAGCAAAAAAGACCCATGCCTAAATAAAAATTAGTAATTATTTACAATAAGATTCAGTTTCACCTTTCAACCGTCTATTCCACTTGAATATTTATTAAGACATAGTAATATCACATAAATCGCTCTTCTTGCCACCTACTCCATCATTTCCTTTTTAGATTCGAGGAAATTTCTTAATGTATGATCTTCAATTTTAATTTCTTCAATAGTGGGGACTTTGTCAACAATTTCTGCTGGCACCATTTTTATTTAAATCCTTAAAAAACTAAACAATTTCGTTTCAAAATTATTATTAGTCATAGCTGCTATTATAATTAAAATAAAAATATGAATACCCAAAAATACTAAACTAAAACTGTAGCACAATCTGAAATAGTTGAAATAAGTTTAATAATATAATATATAAATAAATTAATTTTTTACTTCCCAACAAATTTAATATAATACCAAATCAAACGAGAACATAGCAGTGTCATTACCGTCAGAAGGGTGTGTGTGTGTGTGACGGGCAAACAAACGTAATTGTGTTAAGTTTCGGCAGCGATAATACCGAGACATAATGGAAGGACTTGTGCGATCAGCACATACTCGCCTTTATTAAAACGCAAATAGTAAATAGTATTTTTATTGCAACTAGACATCGTGGCAAAATTGACATAACCTCAATAATTAACTCCAACATTCGTGTCGTGTTTGGGGGGCAACCTGTGGGTTGCTTAGTTTCGCCAGTAGCAACTAGCGAAATACTTGCTTAATTTAGGTTGTAACCTGGGTTACTTTCTAATTAAGCAAGTTCTACAAACTTTTTTAAGTTGTAGTGTTGTGTTCAGTGTTTGTGCAGTACCGCTATGAAGTCTAGCGGTAATAATCGATCGCGAAAGTTGGGAGGGTGTTCTCCACCTGCCCACGACGCTCCTCGCCGGAAGTGCTTGCCCGGCCCACCAAGAAATCCCAACTCAAGGGTCGCATCTGTGAGTTGGAGGATCCACTGAGGGTGCAGGCGGCGCTGGTTGAGAGTCTCCAGCTTCGTTTAGACTCTGTGGCCCCCGGTGGAACCCCGGTAAGTTCTTCTGTTTCATTATCAGTGCCCTCCCCCCTAGGGTCTGGGCTGTCCCCCGTTTCGCCCCCCTCACCATGAGTCGCTACCTTGGCGTGGTGTGAGGGCTTAAGTATCCATCGTGGACTTGAAGTGGCCGTCTCCCCCCTTGGGCGGTTGCTGAAGCCTCGCGGTGGGGAAAACTAAAGGTGGCTCAAAACTGTCACTCGTGAGAGTGACAGTAGAACTGGAAGATTTAAAAGAACCCGAGGAGGGCCTGAAGTGGTCGTGACGCGTGGAGCGGGCAGCCACTGAAGCCCAAGTCGGGAATGTGAAATAGAATAGAGGATAGTGGAAAATGCCAATCGTGGGAGCGATGGCGGAGTTTTGGTTGCAAAATGAACCCGACAAGGGCTTGAAGTGGACGTGGCGCGTGCAGCGGGCGGTTACTGAAGCCCGAGTCGGGGGCAGGGAGTGACAAACAAACTGGAAATGGCAGGATAATAGGATGCGGATGAGATGCCCGTTACTGTGGAACAAACTGTTCTGAAGGTGGAGTAGGACAGTGGGTTAAAATGAAAGCCTTGTGAAATGAGTAGCGAGGCTAAGGTGCATTAGATGCTACAAAAGTAGTTCTTCGGGTATGCCCACCGTGAACTGAGTAGCGGCGGGTAAAATGAATAGTGGAGAAGGCAGAGGCTGGAGGATGAGAATCTTTTGTGGAGCTGGAAGTCTTGGGCCTGGGAAAAGGCGCCGTCCTTGGCTCGGGCAGGAAGGTCAGGAGGTGTTTTTGCAATGATGGAAAGTGGGAGTGGAATTATGTGTCGTTGCTAGTGCGGTGGTTCCCCCGGTGGTGCCTACAGTAAAGCGCAAGGCGCACTGCCTATCATCCTCTAGCAGCGAAGATGGGTTGCCAGGCCCCATCCAGTCCCGTTCTCTCCCTGACATTGAGTCTGCGGCTCAAAACCCAAAAGCAGTTCCGATCCACATCTGGGATAACTCGGTGTGGTCGGAACTGCGGAGCAAGTTCGAGGCCGAGGGCGTGAGGCTAAAACTTGAAAAAAACACGTCGTCGGGGGTCCGCGTGTACCCGGAAGGGGTCACGGACCATCGCTGGGGCACCGGATTATTAGAGAAGGAAAACGTCACCTACCACACCCATCAGCTGCCCGTGGATAGGCAGCTGGTGGTAGTCATCCGTGGTGAGAACCAGGCGGTCACAGAGCCACGGTGTTCACGGAGTTGGTGGAGCTGGGATTCCCGATTACCGCCGTATACCGGATGAGAAGGGGAGAAAACTTCTAGCCGCTTGTGACCGTCCACCTTAGCAGGGTGGGCACATTCAATGAAATCTTTAAAATTAGCTCGCTTGCAGGGTTGCGGGTCTCTGTTGAGCAGAAAAAAAAGGCTCGGGCTACGCCCCAATCTGGGCGCTGCCTGAAATATGGTCACACATATATTTTCTGTGTTCTGTGCAGGACCCCACCTATCTGCTGAATGCAAGAGGAAGAGCGATGGGAAAGCAAAGCCCAGATGTGACAATTGTGGTGGGGATCACAGCGGCAAATATAGGGGTTGCCCTAAGGCCCTTAGGCCAAAACTCATAGTAACGGTCCTTCTCCTCCTGCACCATCTTCTCTCCCCTCTCAAGCTGTGAAGCCATGCTCCGTTGAGCCAGGTAGATCGTTTGCGGCAGTGGCTGCCAGTGTTGCAAGGCCCTGCCCCACGGCCGCCCCCATCGTAAGCCAACCTCTAATCCAGGCGCAACCCCAATCAACATCTCCCCTGGATCAGGTGATGGCTATCCTTGCTAGCATTGCAGGAGCAATTTGCTAGCAACATCTCCTAGCTAGCAAGGGCACTTCCTCTGCTGGCCGCTTCTGCTGTGTCCTAATAAAGCGATGACTAGTAAAGTTGTCAGCTAGAATGCTAGGGGAGTGAGACATCACTCCCTGGAGATCACTGAGTTTTTGAGAGACTCTGAAGCCGATGTCGTTTGTGTGCAGGAGACATTCCTAAAACCGGACATGGGATTCTTTATCCCAGGATACTCTGTCCTCCGGGCTGATCGTTTTCTTGGGGCAGGTCGGGGGGTTGGCATTCTGGTTCGGAACTCCATCAGGCACTGGAGGATCGATACGTCCCTCTTTCTGGGCGAGTCCATTGGTATCGAACTCGCTCTAGAAGGTGGTCCGCTTAGGATTGTCTCGGCTTATGTTCGACCCGCTGAGAGAGTTTCCAGACTCAATCTCCCGTCCATCCTGCATCCCAACTGTCGTACAGTCATTGCTGAGGACTTCAACAGTAAGCACACAGCGTGGGGTTGTGCAAGATCAAACACCAACGGCGGTTACCAGCTGCGGGCGTCACTGGACTATCGGTTCTCGGTGGAAACCACTGAGACGCCAAACCACTTCCCTGATAGTCCCTTATGCCGACCTGACATTCTTTCCATGTTCCTCTCCCTGGCCCTTAACGAGAATTGTTGCCAGTCGGAGCCTCGTAAGAGGAAAACCAACTGGTTGCAATTTCGTTATTTAATAGAAACCACCGATTTGCGGTGCAGGTTTTTGAACTCTGAAAAGGATATAGACGGTGAAGTGGATAGGCTGTCAAATGACATCCTGACAGCCTTAGAACGGTCGACGCATGCTTGCCCTAACATCTGCAAGCAGCATAGTCTTCATGGCGAGGTTGTCACCCTCATCAGGAAGAAAAACCACAGCAGAAAACTTTAGCAGCGTACTCGGGACCCCTTCACCAAGGCCCGGTACAACGCCATGAGCCGTGAGGTCCGGGCCCGCCAAGTCGTCCTGGACAAGGATAAAGCGGAGGTGTTTGCGGACTTCCTTGAGCGGCAATGCTCTCCAAACGCCAGTCTTCCTGGGTTTGTTGCAGAGCACAACACCATCAACCGTCAGGTGGACTCTATGACTTTCCCAAAACCTGATAGTGACATTCTTCCTACTTGTCCCAGCGAAGTCAGTGGTATCCTTAAAGCCCTCAATGACCGAAAAAGTCTGGGCCCAGACACCATTCCCAACATGGCCCTTAGGAAGCTTGCTACCATTCAGGTGGCAATGCTTACTAACATTATAAATGCGATGCTCCGTCTCCACTACTTCCCGTCGGCATGGAAGGTGGCGACGGTAGTGTCCATTTTAAAACCCAACAAACCTGCCCACCTTGCTAGCAGTTATCGTCCCATTAGCCTCCTTTCTTCGCTAAGCAAGGTGGCGGAGCAGGTTATTCGGACTCGGCTTGAGGAATTTATGGCTGACCAGCACATCCTGCCGAACGCTCAATTTGAATTTCGTCGAGGCTGTGGTACCGGTCATCAGCTTTTGCGGGTAATTGAGGATATGGCTAGAAGGCGTAACAAGGGGCAACATGGTACCATGTTGCTCCTTGATGTCAGGCAGGCGTTTGACAGGGTCTGGCACGCTGGTCTAATACACAAACTGACTTTGCTAAACTTTCCTTCTTATCTGATCGGCATTATCCACTCTTTGCTTTCCAACCGCCCCTTTCGTTCCAGGGTTGGAAGACTATTACCGCTGGTGTCCCGTAAGGCTCCAAACTATCTCCTACTCTCTTCAATCTCTATTGTAGTGACATACCATCTTGTCCTAGAGTTACTATGGCAACATATGCCGATGACGTTGCCTTAGTTAGCCCTCACAGATGTAATTTATGCCTAAACTGCTTTGTTGGTACCCTCGATGGAGATTGGAGATAAATCCTTCATCATGAGTTTAGTCCCTGCGCCAAGTACCTGGGTGTCATACTTGACAAGAAACTCAGTTTCTCTCCCCAAGTCGCTTTGGTAAGGGGGAAAGCTCTAGCAGCCTTTGTTGCTTTGAAATCTTTCTTCCTTTCTAAACGCCTTTCCTCTTCTCTTAAGCTGCGCGTTTTTAACGCGACAGTCTTCACCTATGCACTTCCTATATGGGGCACCGCCGCTCCTTGGCTCATTAGTTCCCTGCAAGGGACCTACATGAGGCTAGTGAGGTCGGCCCTTGGTGTCCCATACCATGTTCGTAACAGGCAAGTCTGTTTCGAATACAACATTTTCTCTCTTTCGAAGCTGCGGCACAAGCATGCCCTCAATCTCCGAAGGTCTATCTTTCAACACTCTAATCCGGAGATTGTATGCTTGCATGATATCCAACCCTGTGAATCCGACAGATACAAGAGACCTTGTCTCTTGGCTGTCTAGACCTCTGTGTCTCTTTGGGACATCTTTTCTTTACTATGTAGCGATTACTACGTACCTCTTTATTTTCTCTTCTCTCTATTTTCCTAAACCTTTATGGTTAACTACTCTTAGGCCATGATCTTCGGATCGGTGCCCGGAGAGGGGTTTTTAGTCTGTAAAGTCCGGCACTACGTTTTGTAGATTTCCCTCTCTTTGTTCCAATAATAAAAAAAAAGTCGTAGTGACTGGTCTGAGTGGGAAAAAGCAATCAATTGTGAGATGCAGTCGTTAGCAAAGAACAATACTTGGACTATTTGCGACTTACCTAGAGGAAGAAAAGCAATCACAAGTAAATGGGTGTTCAAGTTAAAATACAAAGCTGACAGAAGCATCGATAAATATAAAGCGCATTTGGTTGCACGTGGTTTCGCGCAAAAACCGGGTTTGGACTACAAAGAAACATATTCACCAGTTGCAAAGTTGGTCACATTGAGAATATTATTAGCGGTTGCAAATCATCAGCAAATGCATATTCATCAAATGTATTTTAAATGTGCTTTTTTAAATGGTGAATTGATGGAAGAGATTTATGTGCAGCTGCCTGAAGGTTTCAAACAGAAGAATAAAGTGTGTAAGTTAAACAAAGCATTTTATGGACTAAAACAGGCATCGCGTGCGTGAAATCAAAAGTTTAACAACTTCATGATTCGCATTGGGTTCACAAGTTGCTGATCGTTGTATGTACGTCAATAAGCAAGATGGAATGATATGCTACGTTTTGCTATATGTCGATGACTTACTCATATTTTGTCACGACATGAAAGTCATCAATATGGTAAAACGGTTGTTGTCAAATAAAATTGACGAAGACGGACATGGGTAAAGCAAATTCATTTCTTGGTATGCAGATTAAGCAGAACATCGAAAAAGGCACGATCGTTGTGAATCAAACACAATATTTGAAGAAAGTCTCGCAAAAATTTGGAATGCAGGAATGTAAACCAAAATGGACACCGATTGAGAAGGGTTTTGCATTTAGAAAAAGGTGATGCAAACAAATGTTCAGATCATCCGTATCGTGAATTAATTGGTTGTCTGACTTGCGCTCATTGCACGACTAGACAGTCGTTTTCAAAGTTGCTTCAATGAAAATCATTTCAATCATGCAAAGCGGGTGTTAAAGTATATCAAGGCGACCGTTGATTTGAAATGCTGAAACGCTGATCGGATATAGTGATTCAGATTGGGCGGGTGACAGGAACGACTCTAAACCACGTCAGGATACGTATTTAAGTTATTTGGCAATACGGTCAGTTGGGCATCGCGTAAACAACTAACGGTGGCGAAATCATAGACAGAAGCAGGATATGTAGCCTTATCGGATGCGATGAGTTAATGTGATTGGATTAAAAAATTGCTCACAGGCATGAATGTCAGGTGTGAGGAGCCAATCACAATTCATGAAGACAACACATCATGTATTCGAATTGCGGTCGAACCACGTGAATATAAGCGGATGAAACATATCGACGTTAAATATATGTTAGTTCGAGAAAAAGTTGAAAAGGAGTATGACATCGTTCAAATTTCAACAGAAGATCGAACAGCTGACATAATGACCAAAGGACTTGATAAAAACCTATTTACTAAGCATCGAAATAATTTAAATTTGTTTTAGATAATTGAAATGTTTTTATGATTCGGGTTGTCTTAATTCTAATCTACTGAGAGGCAACAATAAAATAGAATTAAGTATGTTAAAACAACAACTGACAAATGAAGGCGACCGAGGTTACCTTGGTGATCAAATCAGTGAGAGTTTAGTTTCAGAAAAACAGCTCAAGAACTCAGTAGTAGCTGTCTTTTTGTTGATTCATCTGTTGTGTTCCAATTAATTGGTTGAATAAATTACTGCACTTTCTGCATATTCTATGAATTTCAAATCTGAAGAAATCCAACCAGACCAGAACGAGTACGAAACAAGTGTTTATCGTAAAAATCATCAGGTACATGTTGGCAATAGTATTTGTTTCCATGAATTACATAAGTTATATGACGAGAAAAAATTCAAAATATAATTGAATATCGAAGGGTAACGACTGCGACATGAATGCCATTTAGGAAGTGACAGAACACCCTCAGTTCCGGAAGATCAATTCATTTGGCAACTGTTTAAATAAACTGAAATCAAAAACCATTGCTCATAAATCAATGTACCCAGTGATAACATACACCAATGTTTGTGGAGCAGCAGGTTATAAACCTTAAATTGATAGGTGCATATTTTTTGATTTATGGTTTAAAAAACAAAACTTCCATATACACACATTGAAATTATAACCATCCTAGCAGAAATTATTATACAATTCCAAAACATACAATTTTGTTTTGTTAAGTTACTGTCTGCCTCAAAAAATTAGAACTATAACTTACGCATACAGTACAAAAAGAGTTTGATTCATCTGAATCCTGAAAGAGATATCATATACAATAGAGACAGTATGTCTCCCACTATGGGACAGACGAAATTTTATTCGGCCCAGTGGCAGTTCTAATCTGCTTAGCAACTTTGTATGTTTTTAAGAACTAGTGTCCAAATTTTATCTTGTTTTTGGGTTTCTCCTTTTCTGTTGAAATTATTTCTTTGTTTATGAATCTCAATTGCCGCCTAAACATTCTTGTGTCATATCCACTTGAATGCTAATCCATATGGAACGTATCCATATCGTATCAATATACAGTACGAAAAATGCTCTTCGTGTCTGGATGTTGTAAGAGATGGATGCACGACAAAGAGAGTAAAGTTTTGCCCGGTAGTAAGAATCCCTACTCTCAGAGACAATGCCGCCGTGCTGGTGCGCGCCGGCGCACAATGTAAATTAATCTTTGCGAATGCATTTAGTAACTCTCCGTATGCGTAGGGATGTAGTTCGAGTTCTTCGGATGCTCCATTTAAATTCCGTAACTTTGTATAATTTTCAATCTGTAAAATGAAATATTTTTTGAGGGTATATCAAAAACAAAAATAAGTATTCTAAAAATAAACTACTTTTTTCAAAATAAAAATGTATCCCAAAAATTAAATAAAATATACTAAAAACAACGTCTGCGGAGACGAACCGCATGCTAAACGCAGCAAAACCAAATGATCCCCTCCAGTCAGTTCGGCCCGCCCACATAATTGCATGTATATCTTTCCTTTTTGTTTACAAAGGGGTATTGATGTTCCGTCTCAATATGCGAGTAGACACGTTCATCATTTTTGATACGGTATATTGGGTTGGCAAGTAAGTCATTGCGGATTTCACTCATTGATGGCTTCAGTTGAATTTTTAGGTTTGCTGGCGTAGACCAAATGTAAAACACATTTTGTTATTTGATAGTTGAAAATTCAGCTATCAATCAGTAAAAAAAGTTTTTTGATCGGTTGCGTAGTTTTCGTTTGGCGTTAGTTGAAGAATGGAAGATCAAAAGGATCATTTTCGCCATATTTTGCTTTTTTATTTCCGCAAAGGGAAAAACGTATCGCAAGCTCACAAAAAGTTATGTGCTGTTTATGACGTGGAAGCCTTAAAAGAACGGCAGTTTCAAAATTGGTTTGCCAAATTTTGTTTTGGTGATTTTTCACTCAAAGATGAAAAATGCTCTGGTCGTCCAGTTGAAGTTGATGACGACCTAATCAAAGCAATAATCGATTCAGATCGTCACAGTACAACACGTGAGATTGCAGAGAAGCTTCAGGTATCACATACATGCATTGAAAATCACTTAAAACAACTTGGCTTGTTCAAAACCTCGATACATGAGTTCTTCACGAACTGAAGGAAACGCATTTAACGCAACGCATTAACCGCCGCAATTTGCTTAATAAACGTAATAAAAATGATCCATTTTTAAAACAACTGATAACTGGAGCAGGCCATGTGCATGAGCCAGCTCGTCAGGTATTCATCAAAAGAAGATTTTGTTATCAGTTTAGTGGGATTATAAAGGAATTGTCTACTTTGAACTCTTACCACCCAACCGAACGATCAATTCGGTTGTCTACATTGAACAACTAATGAAATTAAACAATGCAGTTGAAAAAAAGCGGCCCGAATTGACAAATCGAAAAGGTGTTGTATTCCATCATGACAATGCAAGGCCACACACATCTTTGGTCACTCGGCAAAAATTATTGGAGCTTGGTTGGGATGTTTTGCCACATACACCATATAGTCCTGACCTTGCATCATCTGATTACTTTTTATTTCGATCTTTACAAAACTCCTTGAATGATAAAAATTTCAATAATGATAATGATGTCAAATCGTACCTGATTCAGTTTTTTGCTAATAAAAACCAGAAGTTTTATGAACTTGGGATTATGATGCTGCCTGAAAGATGGCAAAAGGTCACTGATCAAAATGGGCAATACATTACAGAGTAAAGTTATTTAGTTCTTTGAAAAAATTGTCTTTGATTTTCTAAAAAAAATCCGCAATTACTTAGTTGCCAACCCAATACTTTTCATGTCTAACCACTTGCCATAATACCTGAAACAAAATTAAATAGTAATTAATTTGAAAAATCAAGACATTATAACAAGAGTAAAAACCACAATTCAATATTTCATAGTTGTTTTTTGTGGGAGACATTTTTCTCATTTAAGAATTTCTTAAAATTAACATTAATTAAAATATTTTTGATTAAATTTTGCTAATTATTCAATTATTTGATAAGAGAAACATTAATTTTCAGATATTTTTACTATTAGCAATCTGCTGCTTTTAAATTTTCATGACTAAAGTATTAGAATCGAAATTAGAATGGATTAATATTAAAATACATTAATATATATTATGAATTATTTGTCATTAGATATGATTGTCTTTTCTTCTGAGGTAAATATTTAAATAATTAGTAGATATGTTTCTCTAGTTGAAGGCACAAAAAAAATATGTATTATTTTATTAAAAATTGAACTACTCAGAAATTTTTCATTAGTTTTTTGATTCTTTTACATTAAGAATTTTACTTCTATATTCAAATAAAATTTAAATTTTACTCTCTTTTACCACTTAAAATTTATTCAATATGAAGGGTTTTTAATTGATGGATAAAATATAGTTCTTGGTTCATATTGACCTTTTATATTGATGATTTTGTGGACAAAAAAGAAAGAATGACACATGTCACCTATGTACACAAGTAAGTAAAGAGGGAAGACAAAATCATTTATCGTTCAAACAATGACTTACTCATATTTTAAATTAACACAAGAAATATTTTGTACTATGAGATATGATAATACTTCTAAAATAGCAATAGGAGACTTTTTAATCTTCGTATATGCTTAAAAACAAAAGAAAACAAATAAGAAAAGTTAAACTAAATAAAATGTGGAAAATAGACAATCTTTAAATTTCTATGGAAAATTATTACCGGACAAAAGACTATTTGATGAGGAAAACAGAAATGTTTGACTCTTTTGTATATTAAACTAAAATAATCAGGTGATATAGCAATTAAAGGAAGCTAGTTATAGAAATCAAGTTATTAGTTTTGAAAAATATATGAATATATTAGTTTATTTAAAATTTATAACATTTTTTCAACATGGTTAGAGAAGTATTACAATTTATTTGAAACTTTTAAAATTCCATTAATTGGATTCTTTATTTAAAATTTTGACTGTAAAAAATTATTAAAACATATATAAACATATATTACAAAATTAATTTTTACATATAATTTGGTCTTGTTCTGATCACTGTTTCACATTTGAGTTATAATAAATTCTGCTAAACTATTACCAAAAACAAAGAAACTAAAATAAAACAGAAGATAATATTTCAATTTTATGCTAACCTTTGTTTGCAGAGTTTTGTAGGTGTTGCTTGTGACAAATATTCAATGTTGACCTCAATTTGCTTGCTGCTGATATCTAAAAAATTAAAAATTAAATAAAATATCTGCTTGTCACATAATAATATAGGTGTAAAGAAATCAGAATCAAAAATTTACTTCTTAATAAAAATATCAAATTTTCATGGAAGCATACTTAAAGTAACGTAAAAGACAAATATTTCAATAAAGAATTAAACATTTCTAATAATAAAGAAAAGAGAAAAATCAAATCATTCTTGAAAAGTACACTTTTTAAATTTCATTTTCATAATTTTACATAAGAAACTAGGGACAAAAATCGTGCTTTAATATTTATAGAAGTTACCATTGCTACACATAATTATAATAATCACATATTTTAGTCATAATGTAATGTCATGTCAAAATTAAATATGAAATAAATGATACCACCCAGCTCACAGCAATAGATTTTTGTAAATTGTTATTTATGTGGTTACACATTGCATAAAATTAAAAGAAGATAACCACTCGTAGGACTCATAGAAATTCAATTTAATATTCTGTATCCAATATAATTTTGGCACTAAACAAGAGTTTAATATATTGTACCATAATAGCAGATTAATGTGAATTATTGAATGAATACTATATTTCAATTTTATTTCTTATAGCCTATTTTATATATTATATATTATATATTCTACTCTAAGCTACATTTCAATCCATAACTCACACATGTGATACTGACCTAATATTTTGATGTTGGCCTCATTTGAATATGAATAAACACAACAGGAGAGGTTACATGATGGAATCCTAAGTGTAAGCTGCATATTTTGTCAGTTATTGCTACCTAAAATATAAAAAAGGATAAAATACTACACAAAACATAGTATATCAAATCGAACAATTATCCTATTAATCATTTCACAGTAATTTTTGGTTATATTTAATTTCTTATTTCTTAAATATAATTAGAAGATTTTTTATTAAACAGAGTTATTTTCTTTTTAGCCTAAAACACAAATAATATTGACTAATTAACTAATTTAGATTAGTAAAACAAGTTTCTTTTCAAAATCATCTTTTTTTTGAAAACATGGTAACAAATCCTTGCAAAATTTTTGCATTTCAATAAATGTTGCAGTATCTTCACTTCTACTATGAGTTTATAAAAAAGTTAATTTACTTAAAATTTCAATTATTTGCATGTAAAAATCTTAAGCTAATAACGTTTTCACAAATCTGGTTTTACAAGATTTAATGTACCTAATCACTTCAAACATTGTCTTTTTTCAACTAGAAACGAAAACAGAAGAATAACTGATAACTGCAAAGAGTACGCTTAATATTTTCTATAAACAAATACAATTATTTATTTGTTATATCATGTTGTTTTACTGATTATAAGAATATGTTGTCGATTCAGTGAGAATTGTTATTGCGAATAGAAGTCGACAAATATGAATTTAAACAAAGAAAGGCGTATGCGAATAATTTTCCTTAAAGAACAAGGGAAAAACATATGGTTTAATGTTTTAGGTATTTTAATTTTAAAAATTGTCATTGCAATTTAATGTTCCATATAATAAAATAAATAGAATTTTGTGATTATAAAATGAATTGGGAAACACTACAGCCATTTTGCAAACAGACTTTCTGAGGTCCAATATGACTTAAATTTAAGAATCGAATCGAAACACGACGTGAATTTTGTGAATTATATGTCATATACCAGGTGACTCGGCAAACGTTGTTTTGCCATATAAATAACTTTCAAGTAATTTCTAGTGTAGACAAAAAATAGCTTACTTATTGTAAGTATGTATGTATGTTAGAATGTGTATATTGTATGTATGTAAGAATGTGGTATACGCGTGAAATAAGCATGGAGCGCTGTGAACGATGAGAGAATATAAAAATAACAAATGGCAAACATTATTTTTAAGTTATTATAATTTATTCCTTAAAATTATATATCATTAATTAAACAATTACGACAATAACACTATCAAACAATATCAATCTCTTAATGCTATAGCGTGAACAATATTTTTTGTTAGTCCATCTTCAGCTAACACAAACAAACTGGATGGTTTACCCACTCGAGAACATGCCACGTATAATTGTCTGTGTGAAAAACATGGTGTTCTCAAATCTACATCGTTTGACCTTGGGATTTGTTGATAGTCATTGCAAATGCCAATCTAATCGGAAACTGAATAATAATAATAATACACCTGTAGACATCTGGCGGGGATAACTAATTAAATGACGATTGATCAGTTTTCGACCGCAGATGAAAAATGATTAAATTACTAAAATGGCTATTAAAAAATAAGGGTTGATCGTAGAAGGGTGAAAATTTAGGATTGTATGTATTTTTGTATGTTGTATCATAAAAAAATAGAAACTGAAAATTTTGTCTAAAAAATAAAAAAAAAAATTAGGGGGATGAAAAATAGATGTTGGCCGATTCTCAGACCTACTCAATACGCTCACAAAATTTCATGAGAATCGGTCAAGCCGTTTCGGAGGAGTATGGGAACGAAAACCGTGGCACGAGAATTTTATATATAAGATTAATTTCAAATTACGTATCAACAACAATGTTGGAGATTCGGAGCCAATTTCTTATATTCAATTGTAATAACAAAAAAGGCAAAATGAAACACTAGTTTACCTCAGGGCTAACATGAACGGCAGTAACGTTCCGAATACAAAATACACACTTTCACAGAAATAATTATAAAATTGAGTAGTATAAATAATTTTTTAAAAATCCGTTACTGATAAAAATATGTCAAAATAGTGAAAGTATAAAAAATAATTTTAAGAATCAGGTAACTCATATAATTTAATCATTCTATTTATTCATTTTTTTTTCTCGAATTTCTAAATATTTGTATAATATTACATACAGAATCTTATAAACAATTTAAATAAATAAAATAGTATAAAATATGTATAACTGATAGAATCTGGAAACGATAGAATGAATAAACATTATTATAACTAATATATTATATGTTTACTCAATAAATATCTTATATCTTAATCTTATATTTTTTTTATTTTAATTTACAATATTTATATTTAATTTATTTGTTTAAAATAAATATCAATAATAATAAAATTAAATAATAGTAATTACAAAATTATATAACAGACATTCGAGGCTATTTAAACTGTATGTAACAACATTTATAGAAACAGATTACAAATGATGAATGAGTTATAAGATACAATAACATATGATATTCAAAGAAATAATAAATGAAAAATAAGAGTGAGGATCTTTTTTGAAATTCCAAATTGTTTTCGTCGCCTTTTACAACGAAATGTATGTTATATTGTTAATAACTATTGTTATTTTATTGTTTTAATTTTAATCTACATAAAGAAATTAATAGCAAAATTATCCATAACAAAGTTTTAAAAAAGTAACTGGGTGTTTGTGAATCTTGACTGTTAACTTTTTATTTAACATCCTAAGAGTAAATTCAATTAACAATTTGCCATTATTATTAAATAGAATATTACACACTGATCATGAAATTTCAACTCATAGGCACGAATAATTTCTAATCACTCGATCTTTTTATTATATTTGTTTATAACATTTAAAATGTTTTAATATGCACTATTTTATAATTCATAAGTACATGGTCTTGTTATGAAAATTGTTAATTTTATTTCTTGTATGTAATATTTTAAATATTTTTATTTTAGTTTTTAGCTCAAATACTAATTTAAATCATTTTTAAAATCATGTCAAAATAATATTAATTAAGATTATTTTAATATTTGTTATTTAAATAATCGCTTTAAATATTTTAGTTATTATAACAATTTCAACCACTTATAGTAGTAGATAGTACTTATCAGACACACGTATAGATGTTATCGTAAAACACCAATGTAAAATATTGTGGGGTAAAATTATTTCAATATATTTTCATATAACTTACTTCGATAATCTATGGTAAAAGCATCTTCTAAGCCTTATGTTATGTCACATACAATGAAGTTACACTGATGTAATATTTTGACTCCTGACCATTTGAATATGGAAAAACACAATTGCATCGATTGCTTCTAAGGCTTGTCAGTTATTGCCATCTAAAATATAAAAGATAGGAATATAATAGGTATAAATCTATTCGACAGTAAAAATAAAAACTAACCTACAAATCATTTCACAAAAATTAACTTGTTACAAAATTGCAAATCATATAGTAAATGAATTGTAAATTTTACCAACCTGGATAATGGAGAGATGCTCATCAATTATACAATGACACGTAATTATTACATTTTCAGTTCAGTACTTAGGATTTTTGTTACATTTGTTGCGGTTGTAGTGGGATTGCGACAATTTACTCCAAATAAATGCAACATTGGTTTTGTGTATCGTTTGTTGGGCACCTTTTTTACATGAATAAAACTAATGAACGAAAATAGTTATTGGAAAGTTGACGCGCGAATTTCATTTGGCACTGTTGCCAACTTCTTTATTTTTTGTTTTACCAACTTCAGAAAAATAACACATTGAACCGGACTGTCGTCTACCCGTCATTGAATATTTAGAAAAATATTACATACAACGTTGCCATATTTAATAAACATTTTCGGTAGTTTCATTATAGCGGCCTGAAAATATGTTGGTAGTACCCGCAGGCGCATTAGCATTATTTTTTCAGAAAATTTCACTTATCAAAATAATAATATGTAACATAATTTTTGATTTTTTATGAATTTTTGAAAATCTAACAATTTTTATTAAATTTAAAATCAAAGAATCAAATATTCATTTTATATATTTTTTAAATATTTTATATTTAGTTCAAAAATAGAATACTTTCAAAAAAAAATTAAAGTTATAGAGACTGCCGATAGAAGTGAAAACTTAGAAATCTATTGACACTCCAAGCAACAATTTTATGCACGTTTATATGGTTTTTTATTATTTAAAATTGTCCTCCAAAATAATTTTTTCCATATCCGAAGAAAATATCATCGGCCTGCCCAATGCCTTAACTCCATTGCTAACGGTGTTTTTTGCGTCAGCGTCTCTTTATGGTAACCTTGGAAACTCAATATACATGACTTCATTCATTCAAACCGTAATCACCATTTTTTCGACATTGTAACACTAAAATATTTTTTTCAATTTTAATTTTCTTTTACAAAAGTATGTAGTTGCCTAAATTAGACTGGTCTAATTTAGATGCCTGTCTTGAGAACAGCTTCTGCACTTACGTCGTAATAACAGATTTTTTAATTAATCATACACGAAATTTTTGTCACGATGCAACCACGACGTGCGTTTTAA
Source organism: Aethina tumida (assembly GCF_024364675.1). Lineage (NCBI taxonomy): Eukaryota > Metazoa > Arthropoda > Insecta > Coleoptera > Nitidulidae > Aethina > Aethina tumida. The sequence goes on from NC_065442.1 coordinate 2,645,053, forward strand.
GTCAAATCTGTATTGGTAGTTGATGCAATGTGTCTTTTTGCTAATTAATTTGTTAGGTAATGGTAGACTGTTGTAATACTTATTAATGAACAAATGATGGCCTTTGTTTAAATATGACTGCATCAGTCGCATCAGAAGATTTTCAATAGTTGTCATGTTTTCATCGTTTTCTCGATGGCCTTTGTATATTTCTATGTTCAACACATAACCTTGGCTGAACAAAGTTCGTAGAATTTAATTTCGTATTTTGCCTTTTTGCCATTCATGTACGTGAGAAAATAAAGCCTTCCTCGAAATGATAACAGATTTGTGTAATGATAATGCTTCATTTATTGCATATGCATTCGCAAACTTTTGTAATGTAATGCATCAATGGAAAAGAAGAGTTTTCTAATGATGTTGGAGAATTTAATCTGTAACTGAAACAAACACAAATATAACAACATTCTCATTTCAATCGCATCAGTATTGTAACGAGCCTCAGGTGATGAACCGGCGCGCCAGAGAATTCGAGGAAGGTATGAAATAATCTGCCGATGATCGCTGCGTACGGGGTGCGAAACTGAGTCTCAACTGGCATTGAATATTCTCCGGCTGAGAATATAAATGTGCGCTTGACAGACAAGAAGAGTACCTCAGGGTGGATCCACCTTGCCGTGATCCAGGGGCACAGTACCGCTCCACAAGCCAGTGGTAGTGGGTAGCAAACGGGTCCAACCCAGCAAGACCAATCCTCCCCAGGAAGATCTCGCATCTTCCTCAGATTGGTCTTGCTCCTCCCGAACCAGTTGACAGTGGCATCTACGTCAGCTTTAGTCTTCTAATTCAGCTCACCCGCACTCAGTCAGACAATCTGGTTCAGACTGAGAGTCAAGAGCGTTAGACATAATTAACCACAAGAGTCAGTCAGACAGTCTTACTCAGACTGAGAGTCATGAGGGTTAGACATAAATAACCACAAGGACTGAAAAATAAATAGTAGTAACTGTAAATAGTGTAATAATTGTTTAATAGAGTTTAGTTTAATTTAGTATCAGTTTTATTTTCACACTGCCCGAACCCCGGAAAACTGTTATAGTATTTTTGAAATTTGCCCTCCTACTATGCCTTGTATGTGGCCGTGTTTTATTGAAAAGATTTATGCCGTGATAATTCGTAGATTTTATTTCCATTATTTGGTCAAAAACCTGAATTGAAGAAACATTTTCTTCTATATCCAAAAGAATTCCAGCAGCATCTGCATCAAAAGAAAAGTTTCTTGTAGGTGTTGTGTTGGTATCAGTGGCTAACTTCTTTTGTTACGACGAAACTAGACGATTTAAGCCTTTTTTGAGGCGGTTCTTCAAGTTGATCTATGGTGTTACGTGTATTTTGTATACTGATTTCAAAATGATTAATAGTTTTTTATATGAACCAAGTTAATAATCCTTTTTTGTATTTGTTTGAATAAAATTTCAATGTGTGCTAGAATAAATTGAAAAAAATCAAGCCAATTTAAAAATGTACTGTCGTTCAAATATCTTTGGAGCATATCTGTCTGATTTATAGAATTGGTATCATTTTGGTGGTCATGCATTCTTTTAAAGGTTCCTTGTAGCTATGCGCTGAGACAACTGTCCGCGAAGTTCCATCTCGTTTGCGGAGCAGCTGGAATATTCTTAGATACAATAAGTTTCAAAATCTCAGTACGCTTCGGTGATTGTGAAAAAAACTTTGAAAAAACTTGAAGGTTAGCAAAACATTTCTGTTCGGTTTTCTTTTGACTTACTTTTTTCCTATTATTAAATTTATATGGTGGGTACAACAATGAACGAATCACATAGGTGATATTGTACTATTAATGGTTACAGAGTTATTTGAAGTACCCGTAATTCTGTTGTACAAACAGAATTAAGTCCTTCAGCAGTATGGGAATGCGGCGTAAGATATTTCCAAAACCGTTCGTGAACATGTCCGTTTTCTTCATAACTTAAAATCAATACCATCTGTATAGTGGTCGATACATCGATGGTTTTATCAGCATGAACTGCCACGTATTCACATTTTTTCTTTTTAATATCGTTCTCAAGAGTTTTTTATATACCTTTGAAGACTGTTACAACTCCGATACATGGTCTATTAATCCACGAAATACCCCATCATTAATAGACCCAATTGGATCATTGTCACCTCGCAAGGCTAACTCAAATGCAACACAAAAGTTGACAATCGATAAGAAGTGATGAAATATACATGTTTTTATCAACTTGTTCGTTATACTTTTGGATATTGCTTCTATACACAGAATCTGACTGATTACGAATGTCGACCGTGCCTTTTCACAAACTAACTCATTACATTTTGTAGGTGTACTTACGAAGAATCATGTTTTTTTATTTTTTCACTCAAATGGGTCAAATCCTTGATTCCAGATTCTGTTCAAATCGATTCTCCGCCAAAAATAATGCAAGGAAACGTGTTAACATTAGTAACTCAGAAAATTTTAAATTTAATTAAAAAAAAAGTTATAATCTTAAAAACTTTTAATCGTTAGTTTTAATTTGTCTTAATTTTATTGAACAAGCGAAATAACTAGAAAACAATCCTAAATATTCGAAATTAACTTAAAATCACTTACCTTGAATTTCACAAAGTGTGGGCTAAATTGCACAGCATCATATTCAGAAAGTTACCGTGAGTCAGAATTTTTTTTCGGTTAATGTATTCTCTACAGAGGAAATACCAATTTATGTGAGAGGACTACACAGCATTGCAATGATATTGACATATGTACCTTTAGGCTTTACAACGGGCACATAATATGTTATTACTAAAATATAATCTTATAACGAAACGACTATAAGTGTTTAGTAAAATTTTTTCAGTTTCAGTTAAATATTTTTGTAACTCATTATCAGTGTTCTCTCTAAATTAAAGAATTTAAATTGTTAACTTTAAGCTGAACCCCTCTTGCTGGTCGTCTATTATTCAATAGAATAACTTACGTGTACAACATATCTTTTCAAGAATAATAAGTCTTGGCATCAGACTCATTTGCTTTCAGTTGGTTATATGATTCATCTGCACTTGATCTCAAAGAAAGATTAATCTTTTTCAAATCGTTAGTACATCGTAGCAATTCTTCTTTGTTCCATTTGTTTTCAATTAAATTAGTACCTGCTTATGCTGAAACTTTATCACACCATTGTGATTCTGTAAGTCTCTTTAATATTTTAAGGTCTTTTCGTTGTTCATTTGTATTTTCAATCTGGACGAGATGGATGTATGCAGTGTCGCAACAAATTTATAACCGAAGTTGAAAACTCGTAATTCTCCGTTTCAGAATTATAAATTGCCATTTTACTACGAATTACCATACTACTACGAATTAAACTGAGAGAGATAGCAGAGGTAATGAAAATATACAAAAAAAATGTCTGTCACATACTACATCAAGATTTAGATATGAGAAAGCGGTCCGCGCGTTGGGTGCCGCGTTTGCTCACGTTAAACCAAAAACGTGTTCGAATGAACATTTCCAGCGCTCAGCGCTCTGTTGGCGCAATTTAGGCAATCCGAGTTTTGGCGCCGATTAATTACTGTAGATGAAACGTTATACGCTTGAAACAAAAATATAGTCAAACCGGGTACAAAAAAAGCAAAAACTGTTTTTTTTTGGCTGGGAAAGTGATAGCGACTGTTTTCTGAGATAGTCATGGAGTTATCTTAGTTGAGTATCTTCAAAAAGGAGAAACTATTACAGGAGCTTACTACACATCATTACTCGACAAGCTGAAGGCAGAAATTGCGGAAAAACGGCCAGAGATTTTCGTCAAATAAGGAGGCAATCACCTTTTAAGAAAAAAATTGTTGTATCATGTTAAGTCGGAAACTATTCAATTTGTTGTTTTGGTTGTCTATGTATGTATAATTATAGTTAATTTTGGTTTGTTGGGTTGGGAAGTATAGATATACTTCGTGCGTCTGCGACTCAACACTGTTGAGTCAACAGACCCTTTTTTCATTTTGTTTTTATGTAAAAAAGGTGTAGCGATACTGTGTACATTGCATTTTACCAGTGTTTTTTTCGTTGAAAATAAAATAGTTTAAAATTTTTGTGACTATTAATCAACGAACCCGTCGTAGAAGTTAGAAACGGGGCTTTTCTTCGACGCGACATAAATAGTGACGACCGTGACAGGATTGGTGGTGTGCGAAGAGATTTACGTTCGGTGGGAGTACCGGTATACAGAAACAAAATGTCGGTGGATCAAAAGATAAGACATTACTAATAGCCAGTGACCAGGAGGAACCAGCAAAACGAAGCGCTAAAGTTGCCATGGAGCTGATCCAAGGTAAACGCGATCAGTTGACACAAATTAATGCTGAAATATTAGAATATTCATGGATGTTCCTGGAAATACAATGTCGGTTCGAGGCCGCGAACAACGAGGCAGTTGAGACCAGTTCCCAGAGGTGTTCCGTAGTTAGTGGTGTCAGTCAGTCAAGCAAATGATAGGGGTCAAGCATAGAGGCGGTTCAAACTCCCATCCATTACTTTTAAGACACCATGATGTCAGTATTGATCCCAGCGATAAGATTGAATACTCAGTTCAGGGTACCGTGCCTGGCAGCAGGGCCAGACAGCTCGTTGCTAGTTTTTCTGCGGTCTGGAAAAATTATAATAAAATTGTGGAGTCCCTGTTCGCGGGATTTGGTCGAGAAGATTGACAAATCGAAGTCTCTGTAAGGGAGTTACTGAAGTTAGTGGTCAACAATGTTGGATGTGTCTCTGTTATATGATAGGCTCGAAACACAGCTCAGAACTCTAGAGTCGTTGGGAATAACGTCCAACAAAAGTGCGGCCATGATTTTTCCGCTTATCGAGTCATGTCTGCCAGAGAAATTGATACGTGTGTGGAAGAGGTCATCATACAGCAAAATGGATAGTGGAGGTGGTTCAACAGAAGGTCTGAACAGCGGCAAAGGCACATTGGAAGGAGCAAAGGATTAATTTGGCCACTGAGGGTTTTGGGCTAATCACGACTAAAAGGCCAACACAAAGAGCAGACTCTCGAGCAAGACGGAACAGTACATTTGTGAGCAAGCAAGAGACGGGAATTCCCGTGGAGTGTGTTTGATGCGATGGGAAACACGATGGATCCAAATGTTTTAAAGCAAGTGATTGGTCAATTAGGCAGAAGCGAACCTCTCTAAGGAAACGAAATGCATGTTTTCATTGTTTAAGGCTCGGACATGTCTCAAAAAGATGCAAAGTTAAACAGAAATGCATCCTTTGTGGGAAACACCATGAGGCCATCATGTGTACAAGTAAAGGACAGCAAGCCGCTGAAGAACAAAACAAAGTTGAAGCCCCGGAATTCAACCAAGGTATGGCAGTTACTTGTACTGTTACAGTTGGGACACACGTTTTTATGCAAACGCTGCGAGTAGAGATACTCGGGCCGAATGGTCGTAGGTCATTTCGAGCGTTGATTGATACCGGCTCGCAACACACGTACGTCGTAAAACGACAGAGAATTGGATCCATCTATAAGAGAGACCAAATTGAACCATAGTCTGTCCGGTGGGCACACGATGGTGAACACACATCAGTGTTATCTCATAGAGGTTATGCGTAAACAGGTACACACGAAATTGGAGGCTTTATATCAACAAGTTATTTGCCATCAGGAGGCACCAATTTCCCCAGGGCCTTGGTTGGAGGAGCTACATTGTCTAAGTATCCACATGACAGATACTCAAGAAGTTGGTCCTATTGAATTGCTTACTGGCTCAGACTTTGCTGCAAATCTATACACTGGGAACATAACTGCCATTTTACTCTTAGTTAAATACGCTTCTATTACTAATTTGTGAGAATTGGATACAATAGGCATCAGAGACCCAGCAGAGCAAAAATCGGAAATGGATCGGGCACGAGCGGTACAGGAGTTCTTCAATGAGACAACAACGGTCGATCAAGAGGGTCGCGTTGAAGTCCGGCTGCCATGGATAGATGGACATCCCCCATACCAACGAATTTTGGTTTAGCTCACAAGAGGCTTGGTATTACTCGTAAGAAATTGGTAGCGGGTGACATACTTGTTTCTTGTGGCGCAATCTTTGAGCAGTGGGAAGCCCATCTTGTGCGCTGTTTTCCAGTACCCCGGCTGTTTACTTGCTCCCATAGACCGGTTATAAAGATGAATAGTCTAGAAAAAGGTGCGAACTTAATAGAAGTCATACCAGAGATTCTGTTAAGGTTTCGTAAGAGCAGAATCAGTGTTACTGCAGAAATAAAACAGGCTTTTCTACAAATCGGTGTGCATGAAAAGGATCGAGATTTCATGCGTTTCCTGTGGATGGATCAGAATGAAAATATGTGTACTTTTCGACATCGACGCGTCGTTTCCGGAGTCACTTGCAGTCAATTTCTGTTGGGGGCCACAATCGAGAGGCACCTGAAAATGGTTTTAAACGCTGACGAAGAGGGAACACCATATTCCAAGGAAACCGTGAGGTTGTTGTCAAGTTTCAACGTGGACAACTGCGTGACGAGCGTGAGCAACAAGTTAGCATTGGACTCGTTTATGCAAGAGGCAAGCACAGTCATGTTAAAAGCCAAATTTGATCTCCGAGGGTGGGAGCACTCCGGGCAGTAGAAATACCGTCCCATCCCTCCGCTGGGATTGAATTGGGACACATCCGAAGACTGCCTGAGTGTGGATGTTGAAGTTGTTGCTGATATATCGAACATTTCCGTTGGAGGTCTTTTGAAGATGTTGCAGTGCCAGAATTCTGTATTGGAGGAGAACAGGGGCTGAAATATATATTCAGATTAAATTTTTCAAAAAACTATTTAAATATGTTAATTAACTTACGGTTTGAGGTCTTTTGAAGTTGTCGCAGTGCCGGAAATTTATGTTGGCGGAGAACAGGGGCAGAAATATTTATTCAGATTAGATTTTTCAAACAAACTTTTTAAATATATTAATTACAATACGGTTAGAGGTCTTTTGAAGTAGGTGCAGTGCCAGAATTGTATGTTGGAGAAGAACAGGGGCTGAAATATATATTCAGACTAGATTTTTCCACAAACTTTTTAAATATATTGATTATCTTACGGCTTGAGGTCTTTTGAAATGGTCGCAGTGCCAGAGTTGTATGTTGGAGGAGAACCCCTAGTAAAATATACATTCAGATTAGAATTTTCAATTTTTCTATTAAATATATGAATTATCTTACGACTGGAGGTCTTTTGAATTTGTCGCAATGCCAGAATTTTATGTTGGAGGAGAACAGGTTCTGAAATTTATATTCAGATTAGATTTTTCAACAAACATTTTATAGTATTTTACACTACATGGGAAGAAAGTTTGAGATTCCTCGGCTACGCCTCGGGCCAGATGGCACGCAGGGCAGCGCTCTCAAACTCTCTTCCCGTGTAGTGTATACTATTTTTCTTACTACCTCGGTCGAAAGTACGTATTTTGCTCCCCGGTTCCACGACAGGAAAGTACTATTTTCTGCCGTGGAACCGGGGAGCAAAATACGTATTTTCGACCGAGGTAGTAAGAAAAATATTTTAATTACCTTAAGATTGGGTGTCTTTTGAAATTGTCGTAGTGCCGGAATCGTCTGTTGGAAGAGAACAGGGGCTAAAATGTATATTCTGATTAGGTTTTTCATTACTTTTTTAAATATATTAATTACCTTACGCTTTGAGATCTTTTGAAGTTTACGCAGAGCCAGAATGGTACGTTGGAGAACTGGTGCTGAAATATATATTCAGATTAAAACATTCAATGAATATTATAAATATATTAATTGCCTTAAGGTTTGAGGTCTCTTGAAGTAGTCGCAGTGCCAGAATTGTATGTTCGAGGAGAAGGACTGAGATGTATATTCATATTAGATTTTTCAACACACTTTTTAAATATATTAATTACCTTACGGTTTGAAGTATTTTGAAATTGTCGCAGAGCCAGAATTGTACGTTGGAGGAGAACAGGGGCTACAATATATATTCAGATTAGATTTTTCAACAAACTTTATAAATATATTAATTATCTTACGGTTTGAGGTCTTTTGAATTTGTCGCCGTGCCTGAATTGTATGTTGGAGAAGAACAGTGGCTGAAATATATATTCAGATTAGATTTTTCAACAAATTTTAAAATATATTAATTACCTTACGGTTTGGGGTCTTTACCGTAAGGTAATAAATATTTTTAAAAAGTTTGTTGAAAAATCTAATTTGAATATATATTTTAGCCCCTGTTCTCCTCTAACGTACAATTCTGGCACTGCGACAACTTCAAGAGTCCTCAAACCGTAAGGTAATTAATATATTTAAAAAGTTTATTGAAAAATCTGATCTGAATTTAAATTTCAGCCCCCGTTCTCCTTCAAGGTACAATTCGGGCACTGCGACAATTTCAAAATACCTCAAACCGTAAGGTAATTAATATATTTATAAAGTTTGCTGAAAAATCTAATTTGAATTTATATTTTAGCACCTGTTCTTCTCCAACGTACAATTCTGGCTCTGCGACAACTTCAAAATACCTCAAACCGTAAGGTAATTAGTATATTTATAAAGTTTGTTGAAAAATCTAATCTGAATATATATTGTAGCCCCTGTTCTCTTCCAACGTACAATTCTGGCTCTGCGACAATTTCAGAATACCTCAAACCGTAAGGTAATTAATATATTTGAAAAGTTTGTTGAATATTCAAATCCGAATGTATATTTCAGCACCCGTTCTCCTCCAGCGTACAATTCTGGCATTGCAACGACTTCAAAAGACCTCAAACCGTGAGGTAATTAGTATATTTCAAAAATTTATTGAAAAATCTAATCTGAATATATGTTGTAGCCCCTGTTCTCCTCCAACGTACAATTCTGGCTCTGCGACAATTTTAAAATACCTCAAACCGTAAGGTAATAAATATTTTTAAAAAGATTGTTGAAAAATCTAATTTGAACATATATTTTAGCCCCTGTTCTCTTCTAACCTACAATTCTGGCACTGCGGCAATTTTAAAATACCTCAAACCGTAAGGTAATTAATATATTTATAAAGTTTGCTGAAAAATCTAATCTGAATTTATGTTTTAGACCCTGTTCTCCTCCAACGTAAAATTCTGGCACTGCCACAATTTCAAAAGACCTCAAACAGTAAGGTAATTATCATATTTAAAAATATTATGGAAATTCATAGAATTCAGGGAATGCGACACCTTCAAAAAATATCCAACGTGAGGTAATAAATATTTTTGAATAGTTTGCTGTAAAATCTATCTTTAATTCATAATTCAGCCCCTGCTTTCCTAAAACGTGCAATTCTGTAACTGCGACAACATCCAAAGACATCAATCCGCAAGGTAATTAATATATTTATAATATTCATGGAAAATTCTAATCTGAATATATACTTCAGCCCCTGTCCTCCTCCAACATTCAATTATAGCACTGCGACAATTTCAAAAGACTTCAAACCGTAAGTTAATTAATATATTTAAAAAGTTTGTTGAAAAATTTTATCTGAATATATATTTCAGCCCCTGTTCTCCAACTTGAAATTCTAGCACTGCGATAATTTCAAGAGACCTCAAACCGTAAGGTAATTAATAGATTTAAAAAGTTTGTTGAGAAATCTAATTTGAATATATATTTTAGACCCTGTTCTCCTCTAACGTACAATTCTGGCACTGTGACAACTTCAAGAGACCTCAAACCGTAAGGTAATTAATATATTTAAAAATTTTACTGAAAAATCTTATCTGAATATATATTTTAGCCCCTGTTCTCCTCTAACGTAAAATAATGGCACTGCGACAACTTCAAATTACCTCAAACCGGAAGGTAATTAATATATTTAAAAAGTTTGTTGAAAAATCTAATCTGAATTGAAATTTCAGCCCCTGTTCACCTTCAAGGTCCAATTCGGGCACAGCAACAATTTCAAAATACCTCAAACCGTAAGGTAATTAATATATTTAAAAAGTTTGTTGAAAAATCTAATTTGAATATATATTTTAGCCCCTGTTCTCCTCTAACGTGCAATTCTGGCACTGCGACAATTTCAAGAGACCTCAAACCGTAAGGTAATTAATATATTTAAAAAGTTTGTTGAAAAATCTAATCTGAATTGAAATTTCAGCCCCTGTTCTCCTTCAAGGTACAATTCGGGCACTGCGACAATTTCAAAATACCTCAAACCGTAATATATTTAAAAAGTTTGTTGAAAAATCTAATTTGAATATATATTTTAGCCCCTGTTCTCCTCCAACGTACAATTCTGGCACTGCGACAACTTCAAAATACCTCAAACCGTAAGGTAATTAATATATTTAAAAAGTTTGTTGAAAAATCTAATTTGAATATATATTTTAGCCAATGATCTCCTCTAACGTGCAATTCTGGCACTGCGACAATTTTAAAATACCTCAAACCATAAGGTAATAAATATATTTAAAAAGTTTGTTGAAAAATCTAATTTGAATATATATTTTAGTCCCTGTTCTCCTCTAACGTACAATTCTGGTACTGCTACAACTTCAAAATACCTCAAACCATGAGGTAATTAATATATTTAAAAAGTTTGTTGAAAAATCTAATCTGAATATATATTGTAGCCCCTGTTCTCCTCCAACGTACATTTCTGGGTGTGCGACAATTTCAAAATACCTCAAACCCTAAGGTAATTAATATATTTAAAAAGTTTGTTGAAACGACTAATCTGAATAAATATTTCAGCCCCAGTGCTCCTCCAACGTACAATTCTGGGTGTGCGACAATTTCAAAATACCTCAAACCCTAAGCTAATTAATATATTTATAAAATTTGTTGAAAAATCTAATTTGAATATATATTTCAGCCCCTGTTCTCCTCCAACGTACTATTCTGGTTCTGCGAAAACTTCGAAAGGTCTCAAACCTTAAGGTAATTAATATATTTAAAATGTTTGTTGAAAAATCTAATCTGAATATATATTGTAGCCCCTGTTCTCGTCCAACGTACAGTTCTGGGTGTGCGACAATTTCAAAATACCTCAAACCGTAAGGTAATTAATATATTTAAAAAGTTTGTTGAAAAACCTAATTTGAATTTATATTTTATCACCTGTTCTTCTCCAACGTACAATTCTGGCTCTGCGACAACTTCAAAATACCTCAAACCATGAGGTAATTAGTATATTTATAAAGTTCGTTGAAAAATCTAATCTGTATATATATTGTAGCCCCTGTTCTCCAACATACCATTCTGGCACTGCGACAAATTCAAACGTACCACAAACTGTAAGGTAATTAATATGTTTAAAATGTTTGTTAATCTAATTGCAAATCTAATTTGCATATATATTCTAGTCCCTCCTCGCCTCCAACACAAAATTCTTTCACTACGACAATTTCAAGATTCCTCAAACCGTAAGATAATTAATATACTTAAAATGTTTGTTGAAAAATATAATTCTTTAGATTCTTTAGATTCTTTAGATTCTTTAGATTCTTTATACTCTTTAGATTCTTTGGATTCTTTAGATTTTTTAGATTCTTTAGATTCTTTAGATTCTTTAGATTTCTTAGATCCTTTAGATTCTTTAGATTCTTTAGATTCTTTAGATTTTTTAGATTCTTTAGATTTTTTAGATTCTTTACATCCTTTAGATTCTTTCGATTCTTTCGATTCTTTCGATTCTTTAGATTCTTTAGATTCTTTAGATTATTTAGATTCGTTAGATTCTTTAGATTCTTTAGATTCTTTAGATTCTTTAGCTTCTTTAGGTTCTTTATATTCTTTAGATTCTTTAGATTATTTAGATTCTTTAGATTCTTTAGATTCTTTAGATCCTTTAGATCCTTTAGATTCTTTAGATTCTTTAGACTCTTTAGATTCTTTAGATTCTTTAGATTCTTTAGATTCTATAGATTCTTTAGATTATTTAGATTCTTTAGATTCTTTAGATTCTTTAGATTCTTTAGATTCTTTAGATTCTTTAGATTCTTTAGATTCTTTAGATACTTTAGATTCTTTAGATTCTTTAGATTCTTTAGATTCTTTAGATTCTTTAGATTCTTTAGATTCTTTAGATTCTTTAGATTCTTTAGATTCTTTAGATTCTTTAGATTCTTTAGATCCTTTAGATTCTTTAGATTCTTTAGATTCTTTAGATTCTTTAGATTCTTTAGATTCTTTAGATTCTTTAGATTCTTTAGATTCTTTAGATTCTTTAGATTCTTCAGATTCTTTAGATTCTTTAGATACTTTAGATTCTTTAGATTCTTTAGATTCTTTAGATTCATTAGATTCTTTAGATTCTTTAGATTATTTAGATTCTTTAGATTCTTTAGATTCTTTAGATTCTTTAGATTCTTTAGATTCTTTAGATTCTTTAGATTCTTTAGATTCTTTAGATTCTTTAGATTCTTTAGATTCTTTAGATTCTTTAGATTCTTTAGATTCTTTAGATTCTTTAGATTCTTTAGATTCTTTAGATTCTTTAGATTCTTTAGATTCTTTAGATACTTTAGATTCTTTAGATTCTTTAGATTCTTTAGATTCTTTAGATTCTTTAGATTTTTTAGATTCTTTAGATTCTTTAGATTCTTTAGATTCTTTAAATTCTTTAGATTCTTTAGATTCTTAAGATTCTTTAGATTCTTTAGATTCTTTAGATTGTTTCGATTCTTTGGATTCTTTAGATTCTTTAGATTCTTTAGATTCTTTAGATTCTTTAGATTCTTTAGATTCTTTAGATTCTTTAGATTCTTTAGATTCTTTAGATTCTTTAGATTCTTTAGATTCTTTAGATTCTTTAGATTCTTTAGATTCTTTAGATTCTTTAGATTCTTTAGATTCTTTAGATTCTTTAGATTCTTTAGATTCTTTAGATTCTTTAGATTCTTTAGATTCTTTAGATTCTTTAGATTCTTTAGATTCTTTAGATTCTTTAGATTCTTTAGATTCTTTAGATTCTTTAGATTCTTTAGATTCTTTAGATTCTTTAGATTCTTTAGATTCTTTAGATTCTTTAGATTCTTTAGATTCTTTAGATTCTTTAGATTCTTTAGATTCTTTAGATTCTTTAGATTCTTTAGATTCTTTAGATTCTTTAGATTCTTTAGATTCTTTAGATTCTTTAGATTCTTTAGATTCTTTAGATTCTTTAGATTCTTTAGATTCTTTAGATTCTTTAGATTCTTTAGATTCTTTAGATTCTTTAGATTCTTTAGATTCTTTAGATTCTTTAGATTCTTTAGATTCTTTAGATTCTTTAGATTCTTTAGATTTTTTAGATTCTTTAGATTCTTTAGATTCTTTAGATTCTTTAGATTCTTTAGAATCTTTAGATTCTTTAGATTCCTTAGATTCTTTAGATTCTTTAGATTCTTTAGATTCTTTAGATTCTTTAGATTCTTTAGATTCTTTAGATTCTTTAGATTCTTTAGATTCTTTAGATTCTTTAGATTCTTTAGATTCTTTAGATTCTTTAGATTCTTTAGATTCTTTAGATTCTTTAGATTCTTTAGATTCTTTAGATTCTTTAGATTCTTTAGATTCTTTAGATTCTTTAGATTCTTTAGATTCTTTAGATTCTTTAGATTCTTTAGATTCTTTAGATTCTTTAGATTCTTTAGATTCTTTAGATCCTTTAGATTCTTTAGATTCTTTAGTTTCTTTTGATTCTTTAGGTTCTTTAGATTCTTTAGATCTTTTAGATTCTTTAGATTCTTTAGATTCTCTAGACTCTTTAGATTCTTTAGATACTTTAGATACTTTAGATTCTTTAGATTCTTTAGATTATTTAGTTTCTTTAGATTCTTTAGATTCTTTAGATTCTTTAGATTCTTTAGATTCTTTAGATTCTTTAGATTCTTTAGATTCTTTAGATTCTTTAGATTCTTTAGATTCTTTAGATTCTTTAGATTCTTTAGATTCTTTAGATTCTTTAGATTTTTTAGATTCTTTAGATTCTTTAGATTCTTTAGATTCTTTAGATTCTTTAGATTCTTTAGATTCTTTAGATTCTTTAAATTCATTAGATTCTTTAGATTCTTTAGATTCTTTAGATCTTTTAGATTCCATGGATTTTTTAGATTCTTTAGAATTTTTAAATTCTTTAGATTCTTTAGATTCTTTAGATTCTTTAGATTCTTTAGATTCTTTAGATTCTTTAGATTCTTTAGATTCTTTAGATTCTTTAGATTCTTTAGATTCTTTAGATTCTTTAGATTCTTTAGATTCTTTAGATTCTTTAGATTCTTTAGATTCTTTAGATTCTTTAGATTCTTTGGATTCGTTAGATTTTTTAGATTCTTTAGATTCTTTAGATTCTTCAGATTCTTTAGAATCATTAGATTCTTTAGATTTTTTAGATTCTTAAGATTCTTTAGATTCTTTAGATTCTTTAGATTCTTTAGATTCTTTAGATTCTTTAGATGCTTTGGATTCTTTAAATTCATTAGATTTTTTAGATTTTTTAGATTCTTTAGATTCTTTAGATTCTTTAGATTCTATAGATTCTTTAGATTCTTTAGATTCTTTAAATTTTTTAGATTCTTTAGTTTCTTTAGATTCTTTAGATTCTTTAGATTCTTTAGATTCTTTAGATTCTTTAGATTCTTTAGATTCTTTAGATTCTTTAGATTCTTTAGATTCTTTAGATTCTTTAGATTCTTTAGATTCTTTAGATTCTTTAGATTCTTTAGATTCTTTAGATTCTTTAGATTCTTTAGATTCTTTAGATTCTTTAGATTCTTTAGATTCTTTAGATTCTTTAGATTCTTTAGATTCTTTAGATTCTTTATATCCTTTAGATTCTTTAGATTCTATAGATTCTTTAGATTCTTTAGATTCTTTAGATTTTTTAGATTCTTTAGATTCTTTAGATTCTTTAGATTTTTTAGATTCTTTAGATTCTTTAGATCCTTTAGATTCTTTAAATTCATTAGATTTTTTTAGATTCTTTAGATTCTTTAGATACTTTAGATTTTTTAGATTCTTTAGATTCTTTAGATTCTTTATATTCTTTAGATTCTCTAGATTCTTTAGAATCTTTAGATTCTTTAGATTCTTTAAATCCTTTAGATTCTTTAGATTCTTTAGATTCTTTAGATTCTTTAGATTCTTTAGATTCTTTAGATTCTTTAGATTCTTTAGATTCTTTAGATTCTTTAGATTCTTTAGATTCTTTAGATTCTTTAGATTCTTTAGATTCTTTAGATTTTTTAGATTTTTTAGTTTCTTTAGATTCTTTAGATTCTTTAGATTCTTTAGATTCTTTAGATTCTTTAGATTCTTTAGATTCTTTATATTCTTTAGATTCTTTAGATTCTTTAGATTCTTTAGATTCGTTAGATTCTTTAGATTCTTTAGATTCTTTAGATTCTTTAGATTCTTTAGATTCTTTAGATTCTTTAGATTCTTTAGATTCTTTAGATTCTTTAGATTCTTTAGATTCTTTAGATTCTTTAGATTCTTTAGATTCTTTAGATTCTTTAGATTCTTTAGATTCTTTAGATTCCTTATATTCTTTAGATCCTTTATATTCTTTAGTTTCTATAGATTCGTTAGATTCTTTATATACTTTAAATTCTTTAGTTTCTTTAGATTCTTTAGATTCCTTTAGATTCTTTAGATTCTTTAGATTTTTTAGATTCTTTAGATTCTTTAGATTCTTTAGATTCTTTAGATTCTTTAGATTATTTAGATTCTTTAGATTCTTTAGATTTTTTAGATTCTTTAGATATTTTAGATTCTTTAGATTTTTAGATACTTTAGATTCTTTAGATTCTTTAGATTCCTTATATTCTTTAGATCCTTTATATTCTTTAGTTTCTATAGATTCGTTAGATTCTTTATATACTTTAAATTCTTTAGTTTCTTTAGATTCTTTAGATTCCTTTGGATTCTTTAGATTCTTTAGATTCTTTAAATCCTTTAGATTCTTCAGATTCTTTAGATTCTTTAGATTCTTTAGATTCTTTAGATTCTTTAGTTTCTTTAGATTCTTTAGATACTCTAGATTCTTTAGATTCTTTTGATTCTTTAGATTCTTCAGATTCTTTAGATTCTTTAGATTCTATAGTTTCTTTAGATTCTTTAGATATTTTAGATTCTTTAGATACTTTAGATTCTTTAGATCTTTTAGATTCTTTGGATTCTTTAGAAATTTTAGATTCTTTAGATTCTTTAGATTCTTTAGATTTTTTAGATTCTTTAGATTCTTTAGATTCTTTAGATTCTTTAGATTCTTTAGATTCTTTAGATTCTTTAGATTCTTTAGATTCTTTAGATTCTTTAGATTCTTTAGATTCTTTAGATTCTTTAGATTCTTTAGATTCTTTAGATTCTTTAGATTCTTTAGATTCTTTAGATTCTTTAGATTCTTTAGATTCTTTAGATTCTTTAGATTCTTTAGATTCTTTAGATTCTTTAGATTCTTTAGATTCTTTAGATTCTTTAGATTCTTTAGATTCTTTAGATTCTTTAGATTCTTTAGATTCTTTAGAATTTTTAGATTCCTTAGATTCTTTAGATTTTTTAGATTCTTTAGATTCTTTAGATTTTTTAAATTCTTAAGATTCTTTAGATTCTTTAGATTCTTTAGATTCTTTAAATTCATTAGATTTTTTAGATTCTTTAGATTCTTTAGCTTCTTTAGATTCTATAGATTCTTTAGATTTTTTAGAATTTTTAGATTCTTTAGATTATTTAGATTCTTTAGATTCTTTAGATTCTTTAGATTCTATAGATTCTTTAGATTCTTTAGATTCTTTAGATTCTTTAGATTCTTTAGATTCTTTAGATTCTTTAGATTCTTTAGATTCTTTAGATTCTTTAGATTCTTTAGATTCTTTAGATTCTTTGTATTCTTTAGATTCTTTAGATTCTTTAGATTCTTTAGATTCTTTAGATTCTTTAGATTCTTTAGATTCTTTAGATTCTTTAGATTATTTAGATTCTTTAGATTCTTTAGATTCGTTAGATTCTTTAGATTCGTTAGATTCTTTAGATTCTTTAGATTCTTTAGATTCTTTAGATTCTTTAGATTCTTTAGATTCTTTAGATTCTTTAGATTCTTTAGATTCTTTAGATTCTTTAGATTCTTTAGATTCTTTAGATTCTTTAGATTCTTTAGATTCTTTAGATTCTTTAGATTCTTTAGATTCTTTAGATTCTTTAGATTCTTTAGATTCTTTAGATTCTTTAGATTCTTTAGATTCTTTAGATTCTTTAGATTCTTTAGATTCTTTAGATTCTTTAGATTCTTTAGATTCTTTAGATTCTTTAGATTCTTTAGATTCTTTAGATTCTTTAGATTCTTTAGATTCTTTAGATTCTTTAGATTCTTTAGATTCTTTAGATTCTTTAGATTCTTTAGATTCTTTAGATTCTTTAGATACTTTAGATTCTTTAGATAATTTAGATTCTTTGGATTTTTTAGATTCTTTAGAATTTTTAAATTCTTTAGATTCTTTAGATTCTTTAGATTCTTTAGATTCTTTTTATTCTTTAGAATCATTAGATTCTTTAGATTCTTTAGATTCTTTAGATTCTTTGGATTCTTTAGATTCTATAGATTCTTTAGATTCTTTAGATTCTTTAGATTCTTTAGATTCATTAGATTCTTTAGATTCTTTAGATTCTTTAGATTCTTTAGAATCTTTAGATTCTTTAGATTCTTTAGATCCTTTAGATTTTTTAGATTCTTCAGATTCTTTAGATTCTTTATATTCTTTAGATTCTTTAAATTCTTTAGATTCTTTAGATTCTTTAGATTCTTTAGATTCTTTAGATTCTTTAGATTCTTTAGATTCTTTAGATTCTTTAGATTCTTTAGATTCTTTAGATTCTTTAGATTCTTTAGATTCTTTAGATTCTTTAGATTCTTTAGATTCTTTAGATTCTTTAGATTCTTTAGATTCTTTACATTCTTTAGTTTCTTTAGATTCTTTAGATTTTTTAGATTCTTTAGATTCCTTAGATTCTTTAGACTCTTTATATCCTTTAGATTTTTTACATTCTATAGATCCTTTAGATTCTTTAGATTCTTTAGTTTCTTTAGTTTCTTTAGATTCTTTAGATTCTTTAGATTTTCTAGATTCTTTAGATACTTTAGATCCTTTAGATTCTTTAAATTCATTAGATTTTTTAGATTCTTTAGATTCTTTAGATACTTTAGATTTTTTAGATTCTTTAGATTTTTATATTCTTTAGATTCTTTAGATTCTTTAGATTCTTTAGATTCTTTAGATTCTTTAGATTCCTTATATTCTTTAGATCCTTTATATTCTTTAGATTCTACAGATTCTTTAAATTTTTTATATACTTTAAATTCTTTAGATTCTTTAGATTCTTTGGATTCTTTAGATTCTGTAGATTCTTTAGATTCTTTATATTTTTTAGATTCTTTAGATTCTTTAGATTCCTTATATTCTTTAGATCCTTTATATTCTTTAGATTCTATAGATTCGTTAGATTTTTTATATACTTTAAATTTTTTAGATTCTTTAGATACTTTAGATTCTTTAGATTCTTTAGATTCTTTAGATTCTTTAGATTCTTTAGATTCTTTAGATTCTTTAGATTCTTTAGATTCTTTAGATTCTTTAGATTCTTTAGATTCTTTAGATTCTTTAGATTCTTTAGATTCTTTAGATTCTTTAGATTCTTTACATTCTTTAGATTCTTTATATTCTTTAGCTTCTTTAGATTCTTTAGATTCTTTAGATTCTTTAGATTCTTTGGATTCTTTAGATTCTTTAGATTCTTTAGATTCTTTAGATTTTTTAGATTCTTTAAATTCTTTAGATTCTTCAGATTCTTTAGATTCTTTAGATTCTTTAGATTCTTTAAATTCTTTAGATTCTTTAGATTCTTTAGATTCTTTAGTTTCTTTAGATTCTTTAGATACTTTAGATTCGTTAGATTCTTTAGATTCTTTAGTTCTTTTAGATTCTTTGGATTCTTTAGGTTCTTTAGAATTTTTAGATTCTTTAGATTCTTTAGATTCATTAGATTCTTTGGATTCTTTAGATTCTTTAGATTCTTTAGATTCTTTATATTCTTTAGCTTCTTTAGCTTCTTTAGATTCTTTAGATTCTTTAGATTCTTTAGATTCTTTAGATTCTTCAGATTCTTTAGATTCTTTAGATTCTTTAGCTTCTTTAGATTCTTTAGATTCTTTAGATTCTTTAGATTCTTTAGATTCTTTAGATTCTTTAGATTCTTTGGATTCTTTAGATTCTTTAGATTCTTTGGATTCTTTAGATTCTTTAGATTCTTTAGATTCTTTAGATTCTTTAAATTCATTAGATTTTTTAGATTCTTTAGATTCTTTAGCTACTTTAGATTCTTTAGATTCTTTAGATTTTTTAGAATCTTTAGATTCTTTAGATTATTTAGATTCTTTAGATTCTTTAGATTCTTTAGATTCTTTAGATTCTTTAGATTCTATAGATTCTTTAGATTCTTTAGATTCTTTAGATTCTTTAGATTCTTTAGATTTTTTAGTTTCTTTAGATTTTTAAGATTCTTTAGATTCTTTAGATTCTTTAGATTCTTTAGATTCTTTAGATTCTTGAGTTTTTTAGATCCTTTGTGTTCTTTAGATTTTTTAGATTCTTTAGATTCTTTAGATTCTTTAGATTCTTTATATCCTTTAGATTCTTTAGATTCTATAGATTCTTTAGATTTTTTAGTTTCTTTAGATTTTTAAGATTCTTTAGATTCTTTAGAATCTTTAGATTCTTTAGATTCTTTAGATTCTTGAGTTTTTTAGATCCTTTGTGTTCTTTAGATTTCTTAGAATTTTTAGATTCTTTAGTTTCTTTAGATTCTTTAGATTCTTTAGAACCTTTGGATTCTTTAGTTTCTTTAGATTTTTTAGATTCTTGAGTTTTTTAGATCCTTTGTGTTCTTTAGATTTTTTAGATTCTTTAGATTCTTTAGATTCTTTAGATTCTTTAGAATTTTTAGATTCTTTAGATTCTTTTGATTCTTTAGATTCTCTAGGTACTTTAGATTCTTTAGATTCTTTAGATTCTTTAGATTCTTTAGATTCTTTAGATTCTTTAGGTTCTTTAGATTTTTTAGATTCTTTAGATCCATTAGACTCTTTGTATTTTTTAGGTTCTTTAGAATTTTTAGATTCTTTAGAATCTTTAGATTCTTTAGATTCTTTAGATTCTTTAGAGTCTTTAGATACTTTAGGTTCTTTAGATTCTTTAGATTATTTAGATTCTTTGGATTCTTTAGATTCTTTAGATTCTTTAGATTCTTTGGATTCTTTAAATTCATTAGATTTTTTAGATCCTTTAGATTCTTTAGCTTCTTTAGATTCTATAGATTCTTTAGATTTTTTGAATCTTTAGATTCTTTAGATTCTTTAGATTCTTTAGATTCTTTAGATTCTTTAGATTCTTTAGATTTTTTAGATTCTTTAGATTCTTTAGATTCTTTAGGTTCTTTAGATTTTTTAGATTCTTTAGATTCTTTAGATTCTTTAAATTCATTAGATTTTTTAGATCCTTTAGATTCTTTAGCTTCTTTAGAGTCTTTAGATTCTTTAAGCTTTTTAGATTCTTTAGATTCTTTAGATCCTTTAGATTCTTTGGATTCTTTAGGTTCTTTAGAATTTTTAGATCCTTTAGAATCTTTAGATTCTTTAGATTCTTTAGAATCTTTAGATACTTTAGGTTCTTTAGATTCTTTAGATTATTTAGATTCTTTAGATTCTTTAGATTCTTTAGACTCTTTTGATTCTTTAGATTCTTTTGATTCCTTAGATTCTTTAGATTCTTTAGATTCTTTAGTTTCTTTAGATTCTTTAGATTCTTTAGATTCTTTAGATTCCTTAAATTCATTAGATTTTTTAGATTCTTTAGATTCTTTAGCTTCTTTAGATTCTATAGATTCTTTAGATTTTTTGAATCTTTAGATTCTTTAGATTATTTAGATTCTTTAGATTCATTAGATTCTTTAGATTCTTTAGATTCTTTGGATTCTTTAGATTCTTTAGATTCTTTAGATTTTTTAGATTCTTTAGATTCTTTAGATTCTTTAGATTCTTTAGATTCTTTAGATTCTTTAGATTCTTTAGATTCTTTAGATTCTTTAGATTCTTTAGATTCATTTGAATCTTTAGAATCTTTAGATTCTTTAGATTTTTTAGATTCTTTAGATTCTTTAGATTCTTTAGATTCTTTAGATTCTTTAGATTCATTTGAATCTTTAGAATCTTTAGATTCTTTAGATTCTTTAGATTTTTTAGATTCTTTAGATTCTTTAGATTCTTTAGATTCTTTAGATTCTTTAGATTCTTTAGATTCTTTAGATTCTTTAGATTCTTTAGATTCTTTAGATTCTTTAGATTCTTTAGATTCTTTAGATTCTTTAGATTCTTTAGATTCTTTGGATTCTTTAGATTCTTTAGATTCTTTAGGTTTTTAGATTCTTTAGATTCTTTAGATTCTTTAGATTCTTTAGATTCTTTAGATTCTTTAGATTCTTTAGATTCTTTAGATTCTTTAGATTCTTTAGATTCTTTAGATTCTTTAGATTCTTTAGATTCTTTAGATCCTTTAGATTCTTTAGATTCTTTAGATTCTTTAGATTCTTTAGATTCTTTAGATTCTTTAGATTCTTTAGATTCTTTAGATTCTTTAGATTCTTTAGATTCTTTAGATTCTTTAGATTCTTTAGATTCTTTAGATTCTTTAGATTCTTTAGATCCTTTAGATTATTTAGATTCTTTAGATTCTTTAGATTCTTTAGATTCTTTAGATTCTTTAGATTCTTTAGATTCTTTAGATTCTTTAGATTTTTTAGATTCTTTAGATTCTTTAGATTCTTTAGATTCTTTAGATTCTTTAGATTCTTTAGATTCTTTAGATTCTTTAGATTCTTTAGATTCTTTAGATTCTTTAGATTCTTTAGATTCTTTAGATTCTTTAAATTCATTAGATTTTTTAGATTCTTTAGATTCTTTAGATTCTTTAGATTCTTTAGATTCTTTAGATTATTTAGATTCTTTAGATTCTTTAGATTCTTTAGATTCTTTAGATCCTTTAGATTCTTTAGATCCTTTAGATTCTTTAGATTCTTTAGGTTTTTAGATTCTTTAGATTCTTTAGATTCTTTAGATTCTTTAGATTCTTTAGATTCTTTAGATTCTTTAGATTCTTTAGATTCTTTAGTTTATTTAGATTCTTTAGATTCTTTAGATTCTTTAGATTCTTTAGATTCTTTAGATTCTTTAGATTCTTTAGATTCTTTAGATTCTTTAGATTCTTTAGATTCTTTAGATTCTTTAGATTCTTTAGATACTTTAGATTCTTTAGATTCTTTAGATTTTTTAGATTCTTTAGATTCTTTAGATTCTTTAGATTCTTTAGATTCTTTAGATTCTTTAGATTCTTTAGATTCTTTAGATTCTTTAGATTCTTTAGATTCTTTAGATTCTTTAAATTCATTAGATTTTTTAGATTCTTTTGATTCCTTAGATTTTTTAGATTCTTTAGATTCTTTAGATTCTTTAGTTTATTTAGATTCTTTAGATTCTTTAGATTCTTTAGATTCTTTAGATTCTTTAGATTCTTTGGATTCTTTAGATTCTTTAGAT
The DNA here is from genome assembly GCF_024364675.1 of Aethina tumida. NCBI lineage: Eukaryota > Metazoa > Arthropoda > Insecta > Coleoptera > Nitidulidae > Aethina > Aethina tumida. The sequence continues at coordinate 2,667,665 of NC_065442.1, forward strand.
TCTTTAGATTCTTTAGATTCTTTAAATTCATTAGATTTTTTAGATCCTTTAGATTCTTTAGCTTCTTTAGATTCTATAGATTCTTTAGATTTTTTGAATCTTTAGATTCTTTAGATTCTTTAGATTCTTTAGATTCTTTAGATTCTTTAGATTCTTTAGATTTTTTAGATTCTTTAGATTCTTTAGATTCTTTAGGTTCTTTAGATTTTTTAGATTCTTTAGATTCTTTAGATTCTTTAGATTCCTTAGATTCTTTATATTCTTTGGATTCTTTAGATTCTTTAGATTTTTTAGATTCTTTAGATTCCTTAGATTCTTTAGAGTCTTTAGATTCTTTAGATTTTTTAGATTCTTTAGATTCTTTAGATCCTTTAGATTCTTTGGATTCTTTAGGTTCTTTAGAATTTTTAGATCCTTTAGAATCTTTAGATTCTTTAGATTCTTTAGATTCTTTAGAATCTTTAGATACTTTAGGTTCTTTAGATTCTTTAGATTATTTAGATTCTTTAGATTCTTTAGATTCTTTAGACTCTTTTGATTCTTTAGATTCTTTTGATTCCTTAGATTCTTTAGATTCTTTAGATTCTTTAGTTTCTTTAGATTCTTTAGATTCTTTAGATTCTTTAGATTCTTTAAATTCATTAGATTTTTTAGATTCTTTAGATTCTTTAGCTTCTTTAGATTCTATAGATTCTTTAGATTTTTTGAATCTTTAGATTCTTTAGATTATTTAGATTCTTTAGATTCATTAGATTCTTTAGATTCTTTAGATTCTTTGGATTCTTTAGATTCTTTAGATTCTTTAGATTTTTTAGATTCTTTAGATTCTTTAGATTCTTTAGATTCTTTAGATTCTTTAGATTCATTTGAATCTTTAGAATCTTTAGATTCTTTAGATTCTTTAGATTTTTTAGATTCTTTAGATTCTTTAGATTCTTTAGATTCTTTAGATTCTTTAGATTCTTTAGATTCTTTAGATTCTTTAGATTCTTTAGATTCTTTAGATTCTTTAGATTCTTTAGATTCTTTAGATTCTTTAGATTCTTTAGATTCTTTAGATTCTTTAGATTCTTTAGATTCTTTAGATTCTTTAGATTCTTTAGATTCTTTAGATTCTTTAGATTCTTTAGATTCTTTGGATCCTTTAGATTCTTTAGATTCTTTAGGTTTTTAGATTCTTTAGATTCTTTAGATTCTTTAGATTCTTTAGATTCTTTAGATTCTTTAGATTCTTTAGATTCTTTAGATTCTTTAGATTCTTTAGATTCTTTAGATTCTTTAGATTCTTTAGATTCTTTAGATTCTTTAGATTCTTTAGATTCTTTAGATTCTTTAGATTCTTTAGATTCTTTAGATTTTTTAGATCCTTTAGATTCTTTAGATCCTTTAGATTCTTTAGATTCTTTAGATTCTTTAGAATCTTTAGATTCTTTAGATTCTTTAGATTCTTTAGATTCTTTAGATTCTTTAGATTCTTTAGATTCTTTAGATTCTTTAGATTCTTTAGATTCTTTAGATTCTTTAGATTCTTTAGATTCTTTAGATCCTTTAGATTATTTAGATTCTTTAGATTCTTTAGATTCTTTAGATTCTTTAGATTCTTTAGATTCTTTAGATTCTTTAGATTCTTTAGATTCTTTAGATTCTTTAGATTCTTTAGATTCTTTAGATACTTTAGATTATTTAGATTCTTTAGGTTTTTTAGATTCTTTAGATTCTTTAGATTCTTTAGATTCTTTAGATTCTTTAGATTCTTTAGATTCTTTAGATTCTTTAGATTCTTTAGATTCTTTAGATTCTTTAGATTCTTTAGATTCTTTAAATTCATTAGATTTTTTAGATTCTTTAGATTCTTTAGATTCTTTAGATTCTTTAGATTCTTTAGATTCTTTAGATTATTTAGATTCTTTAGATTCTTTAGATTCTTTAGATTCTTTAGATCCTTTAGATTCTTTAGATCCTTTAGATTCTTTAGATTCTTTAGGTTTTTAGATTCTTTAGATTCTTTAGATTCTTTAGATTCTTTAGATCCTTTAGATTCTTTAGATTCTTTAGATTCTTTAGATTCTATAGATTCTTTAGATTCTTTAGATTCTTTAGATTCTTTAGATACTTTAGATTCTTTAGATAATTTTGATTGTTTAGATTCTTTAGATTCTTTAGATTCTTTAGATTCTTTATATTCTTTAGATTCTTTAGATTCCTTAGATTCTTTAGATTTTTTATATCCTTTAGATTCTATAGATTCTTTAGATTTTTTAGTTTCTTTAGATTCTTAAGATTCTTTAGATCCTTTAGATTCTTTAGATTCTTTAGATTCTTTAGATTCTTTAGATTCTTTAGATTCTTTAGATTCTTTAGATTCTTTAGATTTTTTAGATTCTTTAGATCTTTTAGATTCTTTGGATTCTTTAGATTCTTTAGAATATTTAGATTCTTTAGATTCTTTAGATTCTTTAGATTCTTTAGATTCTTTAGATTCTTTAGATTCTTTAGATTCTTTAGATTCTTTAGATTCTTTAGATTCTTTAGATTCTTTAGATTCTTTAGATACTTTAGAACCTTTGGATTCTTTAGATTCTTTAGATTTTTTAGATTCTTGAGTTTTTTAGATCCTTTGTGTTCTTTAGATTTTTTAGATTCTTTAGATTCTTTAGATTATTTAGAATTTTTAGATCCTTTAGATTCTTTAGAATCATTAGATTTTTTAGATTCTTTTGATTTTTTAGATTCTTTAGTTTCTTTAGATCCTTTGTGTTCTTTAGATTCTTTAGATTCTTTAGATTCTTTAGATTCTTTAGATTCTTTAGATTCTTTAGATTCTTTAGATTCTTTGGATTCTTTAGATTCCTTAGATTCTTTAGATTCTTTAGATCCTTTAGATACTTTAGATCCTTTAGATTCTTTGGATTCTTTAGGTTCTTTAGAATTTTTGATTCCTTAGAATCTTTAGATTCATTAGATTCTTTAGATTCTTTAGAATCTTTAGAAACTTTAGATTCTTTAGATCCTTTAGATTATTTAGATTCTTTAGATTCTTTAGATTCTTTAGATTCTTTAGATTCTTTAGATTCTTTAGATTCTTTAGATTCTTTAGATTCTTTAGATTCTTTAGATTCTTTAGATTCTTTAGATTCTTTTGATTCCTTTGATTCTTTAGATTCTTTAGATTCTTTAGTTTCTTTAGATTCTTTAGATTCTTTAGATTCTTTAGATTCTTTAGATTCTTTAGATTCTTTAGATTATTTAGATTTTTTAGATTCTTTAGATTCTTTAGACTCTTTTGATTCTTTAGATTCTTTTGATTCCTTTGATTCTTTAGATTCTTTAGATTCTTTAGTTTCTTTAGATTCTTTAGATTCTTTAGATTCTTTAGATTCTTTAGATTCTTTAGATTCTTTAGATTCTTTAGATTCTTTAGATTCTTTAGATTCTTTAGATTCTTTAGATTCTTTAGATTCTTTAGATTCTTTAGATTCTTTAGTTTCTTTAGATTCTTTAGATTCTTTAGATTCTTTAGATTCTTTAGATTCTTTAGATTCTTTAGATTCTTTAGATTCTTTAGATTCTTTAGATTCTTTAGATTCTTTAGATTCTTTAGATTCTTTAGATTCTTTAGATTCTTTAGATTCTTTAGATTCTTTAGATTCTTTAGATTCTTTAGCTTCTTTAGATTCTTTAGATTCTTTAGATTCTTTAGATTCTTTAGATTCTTTAGATTCTTTGGATTCTTTAGATTCCTTAGATTCTTTAGATTCTTTAGATCCTTTAGATACTTTAGATCCTTTAGATTCTTTGGATTCTTTAGGTTCTTTAGAATTTTTGATTCCTTAGAATCTTTAGATTCATTAGATTCTTTAGATTCTTTAGAATCTTTAGAAACTTTAGATTCTTTAGATCCTTTAGATTATTTAGATTCTTTAGATTCTTTAGATTCTTTAGACTCTTTTGATTCTTTAGATTCTTTGGATTCTTTAGATTCTCTAGATTCTTTAGATTCTTTAGATTCTTTAGATTCTTTAGATTCTTTCGATTCTTTAGATTCTTTAGATTCTTTAGATTCTTTAGAATCTTTGGATTCTTTAGATTATTTATATTCTTTAGATTCTTTAGATTCTTTAGATTCTTTAGATTCTTTAGATTCTTTAGATTCTTTAGATTCTTTAGATTCTTTAGATTCTTTACATTCTTTAGATTCTTTAGATTCTTTAGATTCTTTAGATTCTTTAGATTCTTTAGATCCTTTAGATTCTTTAGATTCTTTAGATTCTTTTGATTCCTTAGATTCTTTAGATTCTTTAGATTCTTTAGTTTCTTTAGATTCTTTAGATTCTTTAGATTCTTTAGATTCTTTAAATTCATTAGATTTTTTAGATTCTTTAGATTCTTTAGCTTCTTTAGATTCTATAGATTCTTTAGATTTTTTGAATCTTTAGATTCTTTAGATTATTTAGATTCTTTAGATTCATTAGATTCTTTAGATTCTTTAGATTCTTTGGATTCTTTAGATTCTTTAGATTCTTTAGATTTTTTAGATTCTTTAGATTCTTTAGATTCTTTAGATTCTTTAGATTCTTTAGATTCATTTGAATCTTTAGAATCTTTAGATTCTTTAGATTCTTTAGATTTTTTAGATTCTTTAGATTCTTTAGATTCTTTAGATTCTTTAGATTCTTTAGATTCTTTAGATTCTTTAGATTCTTTAGATTCTTTAGATTCTTTAGATTCTTTAGATTCTTTAGATTCTTTAGATTCTTTAGATTCTTTAGATTCTTTAGATTCTTTAGATTCTTTAGATTCTTTAGATTCTTTAGATTCTTTAGATTCTTTAGATTCTTTAGATTCTTTAGATTCTTTAGATTCTTTAGATTCTTTGGATCCTTTAGATTCTTTAGATTCTTTAGGTTTTTAGATTCTTTAGATTCTTTAGATTCTTTAGATTCTTTAGATTCTTTAGATTCTTTAGATTCTTTAGATTCTTTAGATTCTTTAGATTCTTTAGATTCTTTAGATTCTTTAGATTCTTTAGATTCTTTAGATTCTTTAGATTCTTTAGATTCTTTAGATTCTTTAGATTCTTTATATTCTTTAGATTTTTTAGATCCTTTAGATTCTTTAGATCCTTTAGATTCTTTAGATTCTTTAGATTCTTTAGAATCTTTAGATTCTTTAGATTCTTTAGATTCTTTAGATTCTTTAGATTCTTTAGATTCTTTAGATTCTTTAGATTCTTTAGATTCTTTAGATTCTTTAGATTCTTTAGATTCTTTAGATTCTTTAGATCCTTTAGATTATTTAGATTCTTTAGATTCTTTAGATTCTTTAGATTCTTTAGATTCTTTAGATTCTTTAGATTCTTTAGATTCTTTAGATTCTTTAGATTCTTTAGATTCTTTAGATTCTTTAGATACTTTAGATTATTTAGATTCTTTAGGTTTTTTAGATTCTTTAGATTCTTTAGATTCTTTAGATTCTTTAGATTCTTTAGATTCTTTAGATTCTTTAGATTCTTTAGATTCTTTAGATTCTTTAGATTCTTTAGATTCTTTAGATTCTTTAGATTCTTTAAATTCATTAGATTTTTTAGATTCTTTAGATTCTTTAGATTCTTTAGATTCTTTAGATTCTTTAGATTCTTTAGATTATTTAGATTCTTTAGATTCTTTAGATTCTTTAGATTCTTTAGATCCTTTAGATTCTTTAGATCCTTTAGATTCTTTAGATTCTTTAGGTTTTTAGATTCTTTAGATTCTTTAGATTCTTTAGATTCTTTAGATCCTTTAGATTCTTTAGATTCTTTAGATTCTTTAGATTCTATAGATTCTTTAGATTCTTTAGATTCTTTAGATTCTTTAGATACTTTAGATTCTTTAGATAATTTTGATTGTTTAGATTCTTTAGATTCTTTAGATTCTTTAGATTCTTTATATTCTTTAGATTCTTTAGATTCCTTAGATTCTTTAGATTTTTTATATCCTTTAGATTCTATAGATTCTTTAGATTTTTTAGTTTCTTTAGATTCTTAAGATTCTTTAGATCCTTTAGATTCTTTAGATTCTTTAGATTCTTTAGATTCTTTAGATTCTTTAGATTCTTTAGATTCTTTAGATTCTTTAGATTTTTTAGATTCTTTAGATCTTTTAGATTCTTTGGATTCTTTAGATTCTTTAGAATATTTAGATTCTTTAGATTCTTTAGATTCTTTAGATTCTTTAGATTCTTTAGATTCTTTAGATTCTTTAGATTCTTTAGATTCTTTAGATTCTTTAGATTCTTTAGATTCTTTAGATTCTTTAGATTCTTTAGAACCTTTGGATTCTTTAGATTCTTTAGATTTTTTAGATTCTTGAGTTTTTTAGATCCTTTGTGTTCTTTAGATTTTTTAGATTCTTTAGATTCTTTAGATTATTTAGAATTTTTAGATCCTTTAGATTCTTTAGAATCATTAGATTTTTTAGATTCTTTTGATTTTTTAGATTCTTTAGTTTCTTTAGATCCTTTGTGTTCTTTAGATTCTTTAGATTCTTTAGATTCTTTAGATTCTTTAGATTCTTTAGATTCTTTAGATTCTTTAGATTCTTTGGATTCTTTAGATTCCTTAGATTCTTTAGATTCTTTAGATCCTTTAGATACTTTAGATCCTTTAGATTCTTTGGATTCTTTAGGTTCTTTAGAATTTTTGATTCCTTAGAATCTTTAGATTCATTAGATTCTTTAGATTCTTTAGAATCTTTAGAAACTTTAGATTCTTTAGATCCTTTAGATTATTTAGATTCTTTAGATTCTTTAGATTCTTTAGATTCTTTAGATTCTTTAGATTCTTTAGATTCTTTAGATTCTTTAGATTCTTTAGATTCTTTAGATTCTTTAGATTCTTTAGATTCTTTTGATTCCTTTGATTCTTTAGATTCTTTAGATTCTTTAGTTTCTTTAGATTCTTTAGATTCTTTAGATTCTTTAGATTCTTTAGATTCTTTAGATTCTTTAGATTATTTAGATTTTTTAGATTCTTTAGATTCTTTAGACTCTTTTGATTCTTTAGATTCTTTTGATTCCTTTGATTCTTTAGATTCTTTAGATTCTTTAGTTTCTTTAGATTCTTTAGATTCTTTAGATTCTTTAGATTCTTTAGATTCTTTAGATTCTTTAGATTCTTTAGATTCTTTAGATTCTTTAGATTCTTTAGATTCTTTAGATTCTTTAGATTCTTTAGATTCTTTAGATTCTTTAGTTTCTTTAGATTCTTTAGATTCTTTAGATTCTTTAGATTCTTTAGATTCTTTAGATTCTTTAGATTCTTTAGATTCTTTAGATTCTTTAGATTCTTTAGATTCTTTAGATTCTTTAGATTCTTTAGATTCTTTAGATTCTTTAGATTCTTTAGATTCTTTAGATTCTTTAGCTTCTTTAGATTCTTTAGATTCTTTAGATTCTTTAGATTCTTTAGATTCTTTAGATTCTTTGGATTCTTTAGATTCCTTAGATTCTTTAGATTCTTTAGATCCTTTAGATACTTTAGATCCTTTAGATTCTTTGGATTCTTTAGGTTCTTTAGAATTTTTGATTCCTTAGAATCTTTAGATTCATTAGATTCTTTAGATTCTTTAGAATCTTTAGAAACTTTAGATTCTTTAGATCCTTTAGATTATTTAGATTCTTTAGATTCTTTAGATTCTTTAGACTCTTTTGATTCTTTAGATTCTTTGGATTCTTTAGATTCTCTAGATTCTTTAGATTCTTTAGATTCTTTAGATTCTTTAGATTCTTTCGATTCTTTAGATTCTTTAGATTCTTTAGATTCTTTAGAATCTTTGGATTCTTTAGATTATTTATATTCTTTAGATTCTTTAGATTCTTTAGATTCTTTAGATTCTTTAGATTCTTTAGATTCTTTAGATTCTTTAGATTCTTTAGATTCTTTACATTCTTTAGATTCTTTAGATTCTTTAGATTCTTTAGATTCTTTAGATTCTTTAGATCCTTTAGATTCTTTAGATTCTTTAGATACTTTAGATTCTTTAGATTCTTTAAATTCTTTAAATTCTTTAGATTCTTTAGATTCTTTATATTCTTTAGATTCTTTAGATTCTTTAGATTCCTTATATTCTCTAGATCCTTTATATTCTTTAGATTCATTAGATTCTTTAGATTCTTTAGATTCTTTAGATTTTTTAAATTCTTTAGATTCTTCAGATTCTTTAGATTCTTTAGATTGTTTAGATTCTTTAGATTCTTTAGATTCTTTAGATTCTTTAGATTCTTTAGATTCTTTAGATTCTTTAGATTCTTTAGATTCTTTAGATTCTTTAGATTCTTTTGATTCTTTTGATTCTTTAGATTCTTTAGAATTTTAAATTCTTTAGATCCTTTAGATTCTTTAGATATTTTAGATGCTTTGGATTCTTTGGAAACTTTATATTCTTTAGATTCTTTAGATCCTTTAGATTCTTTAGATCCTTTAGATTATTTAGATTCTTTAGATTCTATAGATTCTTTAGATTCTTTAGATTCTTTAGATTCTTTAGATTCTTTAGATTCTTTAGATTCTTTAGATTCTTTAGATTCTTTAGATTCTTTAGATTCTTTAGATTCTTTAGTTTCTTTTGATTCTTTAGATTCTTTAGATTTTTAAATTCTTTAGATCCTTTAGATTCTTTAGATATTTTAGATGCTTTGGATTCTTTGGAAACTTTATATTCTTTAGATTCTTTAGATCCTTTAGATTCTTTAGATCCTTTAGATTATTTAGATTCTTTAGATTCTATAGATTCTTTAGATTCTTTAGATTCTTTAGATTCTTTAGATTCTTTAGATTCTTTAGATTCTTTAGATTCTTTAGATTCTTTAGATTCTTTAGATTCTTTAGATTCTTTAGATTCTTTAGATTCTTTAGATTCTTTAGATTCTTTAGATTCTTTAGATTCTTTAGATTCTTTAGATTCTTTAGATTCTTTAGATTCTTTAGATTCTTTAGATTCTTTAGATTTTTTGGATTCTTTAGATTCTTTAGATTCTTTAGATTCTTCAGATCCTTTAGATTCTTTAGATTCTTTAGATTCTATAGATTCTTTAGATTCTTTAGATTCTTTAGGTTCTTTAGATTCTTTAGCTTCTTTAGATTCTTTAGATTCTTTAGATACTTTAGATTCTTTAGATTCTTTAGATTCTTTAGATTCTTTAGATTCTTTAGATTCTTTAGATTCTTTAGATTCTTTAGATTCTTTAGATTCTTTAGATTCTTTAGATTTTTTAGATTCTTTAGATTCTTTAGATTCTTTATATTCTTTAGATTCTTTAGATTCTTTAGATTTTTTAGATTCTTTAGATTCTTTAGATTCTTTAGATTCTTTAGATTCTTTAGATTCTTTAGATTCTTTAGATTCTTTAGATTCTTTAGATTCTTTAGATTCTTTAGATTCTTTAGATTCTTTAGATTCTTTAGATTCTTTAGATTCTTTAGTTTCTTTAGATTCTTTAGATTCTTTAGATTCTTTAGATTCTTTAGATTCTTTAGATTCTTTAGATTCTTTAGATTCTTTAGATTCTTTAGATTCTTTAGATTCTTTAGATTCTTTAGATTCTTTAGATTCTTTAGATTCTTTAGATTCTTTAGATTCTTTAGATTCTTTAGATTCTTTAGATTCTTTAGATTCTTTAGATTCTTTAGAATCTTTAGATTCTTTAGATTCTTTAGATTCTTTAGATTCTTTAGATTCTTTAGATTCTTTAGATTCTTTAGATTCTTTAGATTCTTTAGATTCTTTAGATTCTTTAGATTCTTTAGATTCTTTAGATTCTTTAGATTCTTTAGATTCTTTAGATTCTTTAGATTTTTTGGATTCTTTAGATTCTTTAGATTCTTTAGATCCTTTAGATTCTTTGGATTCTTTGGATTCTTTAGGTTCTTTAGAATTTTTAAATACTTTAGAATCTTTAGATTCTTTAGATTCTTTAGATTCTTTAGATTCTATAGATTCTATAGAATCTTTAGATACTTTAGATTCTTTAGATTCTTTAGATTCTTTAAATCCTTTAGATTCTTTAGATTCTTTAGATTCTTTAGATTCTTTAGATTCTTTAGATTCTTTAGATTCTTTAGATTCTTTAGATTCTTTAGATTCTATAGAATCTTTAGATACTTTAGATTCTTTAGATTCATTAGATTCTTTAGATTCTTTAGATTCTTTAGATTCTTTAGATTCTTTTGATTCTTTAGATTCTTTAGATTCTTTAGATTCTTTAGATTCTTTAGATTCTTTAGATTCTTTAGATTCTATAGATACTTTAGATTCTTTAGATACTTTAGATTCTTTAGATCCTTTAGATTATTTAGATTCTTTTGATTCTATAGTTTCTTTAGATTCTTTAGATTCTTTAGATTCTTTAGATTCTTTAGATTCTTTAGATTCTTTAGATTCTTTAGATTCTTTAGATTCTTTAGATTCTTTAGATTCTTTAGATTCTTTAGATTCTTTAGATTCTTTAGATTCTTTAGATTCTTTAGATTTTTTAGATTCTTTAGATTCTTTAGATTCTTTAGATTCTTTAGATTCTTTAGATTCTTTAGATTCTTTAGATTCTTTAGATTCTTTAGATTCTTTAGATTCTTTAGATTCTTTAGATTCTTTAGATTCTTTAAATTCTTTAGATTCTTTAGATTCTTTAGATTCTTTAGATTCTTTAGATTCTTTAGATTCTTTAGATTCTTTAGATTCTTTAGATTCTTTAGATTCTTTAGATTCTTTAGATTCTTTAGATTCTTTAGATTCTTTAGATTCTTTAGATATTTTGGATTCTTTAGATTCTTTAGATTCTTTAGATTCTTTAGATCCTTTAGATTCTTTAGATTCTTTAGATTCTATAGATTCTTTAGATTCTTTAGATTCTTTAGGTTCTTTAGATTCTTTAGCTTCTTTAGATTCTTTAGATTCTTTAGATACTTTAGATTCTTTAGATTCTTTAGATTCTTTAGATTCTTTAGATTTTTTGGATTCTTTAGATTCTTTAGATTCTTTAGATCCTTTAGATTCTTTGGATTCTTTGGATTCTTTAGGTTCTTTAGAATTTTTAAATACTTTAGAATCTTTAGATTCTTTAGATTCTTTAGATTCTTTAGATTTTTAAATTCTTTAGATCCTTTAGATTCTTTAGATATTTTAGATTATTTGGATTCTTTGGAAACTTTATATTCTTTAGATTCTTTAGATCCTTTAGATTCTTTAGATCCTTTAGATTATTTAGATTCTTTAGATTCTTTAGATTTTTTAGATTCTTTAGATTTTTTAGATTCTTTAGATTCTTTAGATTCTATAGATTCTTTAGATTCTTTAGATTCTTTAGATTCTTTAGATTCTTTAGATTCTTTAGATTCTTTAGATTCTTTAGATTCTTTAGATTCTTTAGATTCTTTAGATTCTTTAGATTCTTTAGATTCTTTAGATTCTTTAGATTCTTTAGATTCTTTAGATTCTTTAGATTCTTTAGATTCTTTAGATTTTTTAGATTCTTTAGATTCTTTAGATTCTTTAGATTCTTTAGATTCTTTAGATTCTTTAGATTCTTTAGATTCTTTAGATTCTTTAGATTCTTTAGATTCTTTAGATTCTTTAGATTTTTTGGATTCTTTAGATTCTTTAGATTCTTTAGATTCTTTAGATCCTTTAGATTCTTTAGATTCTTTAGATTCTATAGATTCTTTGGATTCTTTAGATTCTTTAGGTTCTTTAGATTCTTTAGCTTCTTTAGATTCTTTAGATTCTTTAGATACTTTAGATTCTTTAGATTCTTTAGATTCTTTAGATTCTTTAGATTCTTTAGATTTTTTAGATTCTTTAGATTCTTTAGATTCTTTAGATTCTTTAGATTTTTTAGATTCTTTAGATTCTTTAGATTCTTTAGATTCTTTAGATTCTTTAGATTCTTTAGATTCTTTAGATTCTTTAGATTCTTTAGATTCTTTAGATTCTTTAGATTCTTTAGATTCTTTAGATTCTTTAGATTCTTTAGATTCTTTAGATTCTTTAGATTCTTTAGTTTCTTTAGATTCTTTAGATTCTTTAGATTCTTTAGATTCTTTAGATTCTTTAGATTCTTTAGATTCTTTAGATTCTTTAGATTCTTTAGATTCTTTAGATTCTTTAGATTCTTTAGATTCTTTAGATTCTTTAGATTCTTTAGATTCTTTAGATTCTTTAGATTCTTTAGATTCTTTAGAATCTTTAGATTCTTTAGATTCTTTAGATTCTTTAGATTCTTTAGATTCTTTAGATTCTTTAGATTCTTTAGATTCTTTAGATTCTTTAGATTCTTTAGATTCTTTAGATTCTTTAGATTCTTTAGATTCTTTAGATTCTTTAGATTCTTTAGATTTTTTGGATTCTTTAGATTCTTTAGATTCTTTAGATCCTTTAGATTCTTTGGATTCTTTGGATTCTTTAGGTTCTTTAGAATTTTTAAATACTTTAGAATCTTTAGATTCTTTAGATTCTTTAGATTCTTTAGATTCTTTAGATTCTTTAGATTCTATAGAATCTTTAGATACTTTAGATTCTTTAGATTCTTTAGATTCTTTAGATTCTTTAGATTCTTTAGATTCTTTAGATTCTTTAGATTCTTTAGATTCTTTAGATTATTTAGATTCTTTAGATTCTTTAGATTCTTTAGATTCTTTAGATTCTATAGAATCTTTAGATACTTTAGATTCTTTAGATTCATTAGATTCTTTAGATTCTTTAGATTCTTTAGATTCTTTTGATTCTTTAGATTCTTTAGATTCTTTAGATTCTTTAGATTCTTTAGATTCTTTAGATTCTTTAGATTCTATAGATACTTTAGATTCTTTAGATACTTTAGATTCTTTAGATCCTTTAGATTATTTAGATTCTTTTGATTCTATAGTTTCTTTAGATTCTTTAGATTCTTTAGATTCTTTAGATTCTTTAGATTCTTTAGATTCTTTAGATTTTTAAATTCTTTAGATCCTTTAGATTCTTTAGATATTTTAGATGCTTTGGATTCTTTGGAAACTTTATATTCTTTAGATTCTTTAGATCCTTCAGATTCTTTAGATCCTTTAGATTATTTAGATTCTTTTGATTCTATAGTTTCTTTAGATTCTTTAGATTCTTTAGATTCTTTAGATTCTTTAGATTCTTTAGATTCTTTAGATTCTTTAGATTCTTTAGATTCTTTAGATTCTTTAGATTCTTTAGATTCTTTAGATTCTTTAAATTTTTTAGATTCTTTAGATTCTTTAGTTTCTTTAGATTCTTTAGGTTCTTTAGATTCTTTAGATTCTTTAGATTCTTTAGAATCTTTGGATTCTTTAGATTCTTTAGGTTTTTTAGATTCTTTAGTTTTTTAGATCCTTTGTGTTCTTTAGATTTTTTAGATCCTTTAGATTCTTTAGATTTTTTAGGTTCTTTAGTATCTTTAGATCCTTTATATTTTTTAGAATCTTTAGATTTTTTAGAATCTTTTGATTTTTTAGATTCTTTAGTTTCTTTAGATCTTTTGTGTTTTTTAGATTCTTTAGATTCTTTAGATTCTTTAGATTCTTTAGATTCTTTAGATTCTTTAGATTCTTTAAATTCTTTAGATTCTTTAGATTCTTTAGATTCTTTAGATTCTTTAGATTCTTTAGATTCTTTAGATTCTTTAGATTCTTTAGATTCTTTAGATTCTTTAGATTCTTTAGATTCTTTAGATTCTTTAGATTCTTTAGATTCTTTAGATTCTTTAGATTCTTTAGATTCTTTAGATTCTTTAGATTCTTTAGATTCTTTAGATTCTTTAGATTCTTTAGATTCTTTAGATTCTTTAGATTCTTTAGATTCTTTAGATTCTTTAGATTCTTTAGATTCTTTAGATTCTTTAGATTTTTTGGATTCTTTAGATTCTTTAGATTCTTTAGATTCTTTAGATCCTTTAGATTCTTTAGATTCTTTAGATTCTATAGATTCTTTAGATTCTTTAGATTCTTTAGGTTCTTTAGATTCTTTAGCTTCTTTAGATTCTTTAGATTCTTTAGATACTTTAGATTCTTTAGATTCTTTAGATTCTTTAGATTCTTTAGATTCTTTAGATTCTTTAGATTCTTTAGATTCTTTAGATTCTTTAGATTCTTTAGATTCTTTAGATTTTTTAGATTCTTTAGATTCTTTAGATTCTTTAGATTCTTTAGATTCTTTAGATTCTTTAGATTCTTTAGATTCTTTAGATTCTTTAGATTCTTTAGATTCTTTAGATTCTTTAGATTCTTTAGATTCTTTAGTTTCTTTAGATTCTTTAGATTCTTTAGATTCTTTAGATTCTTTAGATTCTTTAGATTCTTTAGATTCTTTAGATTCTTTAGATTCTTTAGATTCTTTAGATTCTTTAGATTCTTTAGATTCTTTAGATTCTTTAGATTCTTTAGATTCTTTAGATTCTTTAGATTCTTTAGATTCTTTAGATTCTTTAGATTCTTTAGATTCTTTAGATTCTTTAGATTCTTTAGATTCTTTAGATTCTTTAGATTCTTTAGATTCTTTAGATTCTTTAGATTTTTTGGATTCTTTAGATTCTTTAGATTCTTTAGATCCTTTAGATTCTTTGGATTCTTTGGATTCTTTAGGTTCTTTAGAATTTTTAAATACTTTAGAATCTTTAGATTCTTTAGATTCTTTAGATTCTTTAGATTCTTTAGATTCTTTAGATTCTATAGAATCTTTAGATACTTTAGATTCTTTAGATTCATTAGATTCTTTAGATTCTTTAGATTCTTTAGATTCTTTTGATTCTTTAGATTCTTTAGATTCTTTAGATTCTTTAGATTCTTTAGATTCTTTAGATTCTATAGATACTTTAGATTCTTTAGATACTTTAGATTATTTAGATTCTTTAGATTCTTTAGATTCTTTAGATTCTTTAGATTCTTTAGATTCTTTAGATTCTTTAGATTCTTTAGATTCTTTAGATTCTTTAGATTCTTTAGATTCTTTAGATTCTTTAGATTCTTTAGATTCTTTAGATTCTTTAGATTCTTTAGATTCTTTAGATTCTTTAGATTCTTTAGATTCTATAGATACTTTAGATTCTTTAGATCCTTTAGATTATTTAGATTCTTTAGATTCTTTAGATTCTTTAGATTCTTTAGATTCTTTAGATTCTTTAGATTCTTTAGATTATTTAGATTCTTTAGATTCTTTAGATTCTTTAGATTCTTTAGATTCTTTAGATTCTTTAGATTCTTTAGATTCTTTAGATCCTTTAGATTCTTTAGATTCTTTAGATTCTATAGATTCTTTAGATTCTTTAGATTCTTTAGGTTCTTTAGATTCTTTAGCTTCTTTAGATTCTTTAGATTCTTTAGATACTTTAGATTCTTTAGATTCTTTAGATTCTTTAGATTCTTTAGATTCTTTAGATTCTTTAGATTCTTTAGATTCTTTAGATTCTTTAGATTCTTTAGATTCTTTAGATTTTTTAGATTCTTTAGATTCTTTAGATTCTTTAGATTCTTTAGATTCTTTAGATTCTTTAGATTCTTTAGATTCTTTAGATTCTTTAGATTCTTTAGATTCTTTAGATTCTTTAGATTCTTTAGATTCTTTAGATTCTTTAGATTCTTTAGATTCTTTAGATTCTTTAGATTCTTTAGATTCTTTAGATTCTTTAGATTCTTTAGATTCTTTAGATTCTTTAGATTCTTTAGATTCTTTAGATTCTTTAGATTCTTTAGATTCTTTAGATTCTTTAGATTCTTTAGATTCTTTAGATTCTTTAGATTCTTTAGATTCTTTAGATTCTTTAGATTCTTTAGATTCTTTAGATTCTTTAGATTCTTTAGATTCTTTAGATTCTTTAGATTCTTTAGATTCTTTAGATTCTTTAGATTCTTTAGATTCTTTAGATTCTTTAGATTTTTTGGATTCTTTAGATTCTTTAGATTCTTTAGATTCTTAAGATCCTTTAGATTCTTTAGATTCTTTAGATTCTATAGATTCTTTAGATTCTTTAGATTCTTTAGGTTCTTTAGATTCTTTAGCTTCTTTAGATTCTTTAGATTCTTTAGATACTTTAGATTCTTTAGATTCTTTAGATTCTTTAGATTCTTTAGATTTTCTGGATTCTTTAGATTCTTTAGATTCTTTAGATCCTTTAGATTCTTTAGATCCTTTAGATTCTTTGGATTCTTTGGATTCTTTAGGTTCTTTAGAATTTTTAAATACTTTAGAATCTTTAGATTCTTTAGATTCTTTAGATTCTTTAGATTTTTAAATTCTTTAGATCCTTTAGATTCTTTAGATATTTTAGATTATTTGGATTCTTTGGAAACTTTATATTCTTTAGATTCTTTAGATCCTTTAGATTCTTTAGGTTCTTTAGATTCTTTAGCTTCTTTAGATTCTTTAGATTCTTTAGATACTTTAGATTCTTTAGATTCTTTAGATTCTTTAGATTCTTTAGATTCTTTAGATTTTTTAGATTCTTTAGATTCTTTAGATTCTTTAGATTCTTTAGATTCTTTATATTCTTTAGATTCTTTAGATTCTTTAGATTCTTTAGATTCTTTAGATTCTTTAGATTCTTTAGATTCTTTAGATTCTTTAGATTCTTTAGATTCTTTAGATTCTTTAGATTCTTTAGATTCTTTAGATTCTTTAGTTTCTTTAGATTCTTTAGATTCTTTAGATTCTTTAGATTCTTTAGATTCTTTAGATTCTTTAGATTCTTTAGATTCTTTAGATTCTTTAGATTCTTTAGATTCTTTAGATTCTTTAGATTCTTTAGATTCTTTAGATTCTTTAGATTCTTTAGATTCTTTAGATTCTTTAGATTCTTTAGATTCTTTAGATTCTTTAGATTCTTTAGATTCTTTAGATTCTTTAGATTCTTTAGATTCTTTAGATTCTTTAGATTCTTTAGATTCTTTAGATTCTTTAGATTCTTTAGATTCTTTAGATTCTTTAGATTCTTTAGATTCTTTAGATTCTTTAGATTTTTTGGATTCTTTAGATTCTTTAGATTCTTTAGATCCTTTAGATTCTTTGGATTATTTGGATTCTTTAGGTTCTTTAGAATTTTTAAATACTTTAGAATCTTTAGATTCTTTAGATTCTTTAGATTCTTTAGATTCTTTAGATTCTTTAGATTCTATAGAATCTTTAGATACTTTAGATTCTTTAGATTCTTTAGATCCTTTAGATTCTTTAGATTCTTTAGATTCTATAGATTTTTTAGATTCTTTAGATTCTTTAGGTTCTTTAGATTCTTTAGCTTCTTTAGATTATTTAGATTCTTTAGATACTTTAGATTCTTTGGATTCTTTAGATTCTTTAGATTCTTTAGATTCTTTAGATTCTTTAGATTCTTTAGATTCTTTAGATTCTTTAGATTCTTTAGATTCTTTAGATTCTTTAGATTCTTTAGATTCTTTAGATTCTTTAGTTTCTTTAGATTCTTTAGATTCTTTAGATTCTTTAGATTCATTAGATTCTTTAGATTCTTTAGATTCTTTAGATTCTTTAGATTCTTTAGATTCTTTAGATTCTTTAGATTCTTTAGATTCTTTAGATTCTTTAGATTCTTTAGATTCTTTAGATTCTTTAGATTCTTTAGATTCTTTAGTTTCTTTTGATTCTTTAGATTCTTTAGATTTTTAAATTCTTTAGATCCTTTAGATTCTTTAGATATTTTAGATTATTTGGATTCTTTGGAAACTTTATATTCTTTAGATTCTTTAGATCCTTTAGATTCTTTAGATCCTTTAGATTATTTAGATTCTTTAGATTCTTTGGATTTTTTAGATTCTTTAGATTTTTTAGATTCTTTAGATTCTTTAGATTCTATAGATTCTTTAGATTCTTTAGATTCTTTAGATTCTTTAGATTCTTTAGATTCTTTAGATTCTTTAGATTCTTTAGATTCTTTAGATTCTTTAGATTCTTTAGATTCTTTAGATTCTTTAGATTCTTTAGATTCTTTAGATTCTTTAGATTCTTTAGATTCTTTAGATTCTTTAGATTCTTTAGATTCTTTAGATTCTTTAGATTCTTTAGATTCTTTAGATTCTTTAGATTTTTTGGATTCTTTAGATTCTTTAGATTCTTTAGATTCTTTAGATCCTTTAGATGCTTTAGATTCTTTAGATTCTATAGATTCTTTAGATTCTTTAGATTCTTTAGGTTCTTTAAATTCTTTAGCTTCTTTAGATTCTTTAGATTCTTTAGATACTTTAGATTCTTTAGATTCTTTAGATTCTTTAGATTCTTTAGATTCTTTAGATTCTTTAGATTCTCTAGATTCTTTAGATTCTTTAGATTCTTTAGATTCTTTAGATTCTTTAGATTTTTTAGATTCTTTAGATTCTTTAGATTCTTTAGATTCTTTAGATTCTTTAGATTCTTTAGATTTTTTAGATTCTTTAGATTCTTTAGATTCTTTAGATTCTTTAGATTCTTTAGATTCTTTAGTTTCTTTAGATTCTTTAGATTCTTTAGATTCTTTAGATTCTTTAGATTCTTTAGAATCTTTAGATTCTTTAGATTCTTTAGATTCTTTAGATTCTTTAGATTCTTTAGATTCTTTAGATTCTTTAGATTCTTTAGATTCTTTAGATTCTTTAGATTCTTTAGATTCTTTAGATTCTTTAGATTCTTTAGATTCTTTAGATCCTTTAGATTCTTTAGATTCTTTAGATTCTTTAGATTCTTTAGATTCTTTAGATTCTTTAGATTCTTTAGATTCTTTAGATTCTTTAGATTCTTTAGATTCTTTAGATTCTTTAGATTCTTTAGATTCTTTAGATTCTTTAGATTCTTTAGATTCTTTAGATTCTTTAGATTCTTTAGATTCTTTAGATTCTTTAGATTCTTTAGATTCTTTAGATTCTTTAGATTCTTTAGATTCTTTGGATTCTTTAGATTCTTTAGATTCTTTAGATTCTTTAGATTCTTTAGATTCTTTAGATTCTTTAGATTCTTTAGATTTTTTGGATTCTTTAGATTCTTTAGATTCTTTAGATCCTTTAGATTCTTTGGATTCTTTGGATTCTTTAGGTTCTTTATAATTTTTAAATACTTTAGAATCTTTAGATTCTTTAGATTCTTTAGATTCTTTAGATTCTTTAGATTCTATAGAATCTTTAGATACTTTAGATTCTTTAGATTCATTAGATTCTTTAGATTCTTTAGATTCTTTAGATTCTTTAGATTCTTTAGATTCTATAGATACTTTAGATTCTTTAGATACTTTAGATTCTTTAGATCCTTTAGATTATTTAGATTCTTTTGATTCTATAGTTTCTTTAGATTCTTTAGATTCTTTAGATTCTTTAGATTCTTTAGATTCTTTAGATCCTTTAGATTTTTAAATTCTTTAGATCCTTTAGATTCTTTAGATATTTTAGATGCTTTGGATTCTTTGGAAACTTTATATTCTTTAGATTCTTTAGATCCTTCAGATTCTTTAGATCCTTTAGATTATTTAGGTTCTTTTGATTCTATAGTTTCTTTAGATTCTTTAGATTCTTTAGATTCTTTAGATTCTTTAGATTCTTTAGATTCTTTAGATTCTTTAGATTCTTTAGATTCTTTAGATTCTTTAGATTCTTTAGATTCTTTAGATTCTTTAGATTCTTTAGATTCTTTAGATTCTTTAGATTCTTTAGATTCTTTAGATTCTTTAGATTCTTTAGATTCTTTAGATTCTTTAGATTCTTTAGATTCTTTAGATTCTTTAGATTCTTTAGTTTCTTTAGATTCTTTAGATTCTTTAGATTCTTTAGATTCTTTAGATTCTTTAGATTCTTTAGATTCTTTAGATTCTTTAGATTCTTTAGATTCTTTAGATTCTTTAGATTCTTTAGATTCTTTAGATTCTTTAGATTCTTTAGATTCTTTAGATTCGTTAGATTCTTTAGATTCTTTAGATTCTTTAGATTCTTTAGATTCTTTAGATTCTTTAGATTCTTTAGATTCTTTAGATTCTTTAGATTCTTTAGATTCTTTAGATTCTTTAGATTCTTTAGATTCTTTAGATTCTTTAGATTCTTTAGATTCTTTAGATTCTTTAGATTCTTTAGATTCTTTAGATTCTTTAGATCCTTTAGATTCTTTAGATTCTTTAGATTCTTTAGATTCTTTAGATTCTTTAGATTCTTTAGATTCTTTAGATTCTTTAGATTCTTTAGATTCTTTAGATTCTTTAGATTTTTTGGATTCTTTAGATTCTTTAGATTCTTTAGATCCTTTAGATTCTTTGGATTCTTTGGATTCTTTAGGTTCTTTAGAATTTTTAAATACTTTAGAATCTTTAGATTCTTTAGATTCTTTAGATTCTTTAGATTCTTTAGATTCTTTAGATTCTATAGAATCTTTAGATACTTTAGATTCTTTAGATTCATTAGATTCTTTAGATTCTTTAGATTCTTTAGATTCTTTAGATTCTTTAGATTCTATAGATACTTTAGATTCTTTAGATACTTTAGATTCTTTAGATCCTTTAGATTATTTAGATTCTTTTGATTCTATAGTTTCTTTAGATTCTTTAGATTCTTTAGATTCTTTAGATTCTTTAGATTCTTTAGATTCTTTAGATTTTTAAATTCTTTAGATCCTTTAGATTCTTTAGATATTTTAGATGCTTTGGATTCTTTGGAAACTTTATATTCTTTAGATTCTTTAGATCCTTCAGATTCTTTAGATCCTTTAGATTATTTAGATTCTTTTGATTCTATAGTTTCTTTAGATTCTTTAGATTCTTTAGATTCTTTAGATTCTTTAGATTCTTTAGATTCTTTAGATTCTTTAGATTCTTTAGATTCTTTAGATTCTTTAGATCCTTTAGATTCTTTAGATTCTTTAGATTCTTTAGATTCTTTAGATTCTTTAGATTCTTTAGATTCTTTAGATTCTTTAGATTCTTTAGATTCTTTAGATTCTTTAGATTCTTTAGATTCTTTAGATTCTTTAGATTCTTTAGATTCTTTAGATTCTTTAGATTCTTTAGATTCTTTAGATTCTTTAGATTCTTTAGATTCTTTAGATTCTTTAGATTCTTTAGATTCTTTAGATTCTTTAGATTCTTTAGATTCTTTAGATTCTTTAGATTCTTTAGATTCTTTAGATTCTTTAGATTCTTTAGATTCTTTAGATTCTTTAGATTCTTTAGATTTTTTGGATTCTTTAGATTCTTTAGATTCTTTAGATTCTTTAGATCCTTTAGATTCTTTAGATTTTTTAGATTCTATAGATTCTTTAGATTCTTTAGATTCTTTAGGTTCTTTAGATTCTTTAGCTTCTTTAGATTCTTTAGATTCTTTAGATACTTTAGATTCTTTAGATTCTTTAGATTCTTTAGATTCTTTAGATTCTTTAGATTCTTTAGATTCTTTAGATTCTTTAGATTCTTTAGATTCTTTAGATTCTTTAGATTTTTTAGATTCTTTAGATTCTTTAGATTCTTTAGATTCTTTAGATTCTTTAGATTCTTTAGATTCTTTAGATTCTTTAGATTCTTTAGATTCTTTAGATTCTTTAGATTCTTTAGATTCTTTAGATTCTTTAGATTCTTTAGATTCTTTAGATTCTTTAGATTCTTTAGATTCTTTAGTTTCTTTAGATTCTTTAGATTCTTTAGATTCTTTAGATTCTTTAGATTCTTTAGATTCTTTAGATTCTTTAGATTCTTTAGATTCTTTAGATTCTTTAGATTCTTTAGATTCTTTAGATTCTTTAGATTCTTTAGATTCTTTAGATTCTTTAGATTCTTTAGATTCTTTAGATTCTTTAGATTCTTTAGATTCTTTAGATTCTTTAGATTTTTTGGATTCTTTAGATTCTTTAGATTCTTTAGATCCTTTAGATTCTTTGGATTCTTTGGATTCTTTAGGTTCTTTAGAATTTTTAAATACTTTAGAATCTTTAGATTCTTTAGATTCTTTAGATTTTTTAGATTCTTTAGGTTCTTTAGATTCTATAGAATCTTTAGATACTTTAGATTCTTTAGATTCATTAGATTCTTTAGATTCTTTAGATTCTTTAGATTCTTTTGATTCTTTAGATTCTTTAGATTCTTTAGATTCTTTAGATTCTTTAGATTCTTTAGATTCTTTAGATTCTTTAGATTCTATAGATACTTTAGATTCTTTAGATACTTTAGATTCTTTAGATCCTTTAGATTATTTAGATTCTTTTGATTCTATAGTTTCTTTAGATTCTTTAGATTCTTTAGATTCTTTAGATTCTTTAGATTCTTTAGATTCTTTAGATTCTTTAGATTTTTAAATTCTTTAGATCCTTTAGATTCTTTAGATATTTTAGATGCTTTGGATTCTTTGGAAACTTTATATTCTTTAGATACTTTAGATCCTTCAGATTCTTTAGATCCTTTAGATTATTTAGATTTTTTGATTCTATAGTTTCTTTAGATTCTTTAGATTCTTTAGATTCTTTAGATTCTTTAGATTCTTTAGATTTTTTAGATTCTTTAGATTCTTTAGATTCTTTAGATTCTTTAGATTCTTTAAATTTTTTAGATTCTTTAGATTCTTTAGTTTATTTAGATTCTTTAGGTTCTTTAGATTCTTTAGATTCTTTAGATTCTTTAGAATCTTTGGATTCTTTAGATTCTTTAGGTTTTTTAGATTCTTTAGTTTTTTAGATACTTTGTGTTCTTTAGATTTTTTAGATCTTTTAGATTCTTTAGATTTTTTAGGTTCTTTAGAATCTTTAGATCCTTTATATTTTTTAGAATCTTTAGATTTTTTAGATTCTTTTGATTTTTTAGATTCTTTAGTTTCTTTAGATCCTTTGTGTTTTTTAGATTCTTTAGATTCTTTAGATTCTTTAGATTCTTTAGATTCTTTAGATTCTTTAGATCTTTTAGATAATTTGGATTTTTTAGATTCTGTAGAATTTTTAGATTCTTTAGATTCTTTAGATTTTTTAGATTCTTTAGATTCTTTAGATTCTTTAGATTCTTTAGATTCTTTAGATTCTTTAGATTCTTTAGAATCATTAGATTCTTTTGATTCCTTAGATTCTTTAGATTCTTTAGATTCTTTAGATTCTTTATATTCTTTAGATTCTTTAGATTCTTTAGATTTTTAGATTCTTTATATACTTTAAATTCTTTAGATTCTTTAGATTTTTTAGATCCTTTAGATTCTTTAGATTCTTTAGATTCTTTAGATTCTTTAAATTCTTTAGATTCGTTAGATTCTTTAGATTCTTTAGATTCTTTAGATTCTTTAGATTCTTTAGGTTCTTTAGATTCTTTAGATTCTTTAGATTCTTTAGATTCTTTAGATTCTTTAGATTCTTTAGATTCTTTAGATTTTTTAGATTCTTTATATTCTTTAGATTCTTTAGATTCTTTGGATTCTTTAAATTCTTTAGATTTTTTAGATTCTTTAGATTCTTTAGATTCTTTAGATTCATTAGATTCTTTAGATTCTTTAGTTTCTTTAGATTCTTTAGATTCTTTAGATTCTTTAGATTCCTTAGGTTCTTTAGATTCTTTATATCCTTTAGATTCTTTAGATTCTATAGATTCTTTAGGTTCTTTAGATTCTTTAGATTCTTTAGATTCTTTAGATTTTTAGATTCTTTAGATTCTTTAGATTTTTTAGATTCTTTAGATTCTTTAGATCCTTTATATACTTTAAATTCTTTAGATTCTTTAGATTCTTTAGATCCTTTAGATTCTTTAGATTCTTTAGATTCTTTAGATTCTTTAGATTCTTTAAATTCTTTAAATTCTTTAGATTCTTTAGATTCTTTATATTCTTTAGATTCTTTAGATTCTTTAGATTCTTTAGATTCCTTATATTCTTTAGATCCTTTATATTCTTTAGATACATTAGATTCTTTAGATTCTTTAGATTCTTTAGATATTTTAAATACTTTAGATTCTTAAGATTCTTTAGATTCTTCAGATTGTTTAGATTGTTTAGATTCTTTAGATTCTTTAGATTCTTTAGATTCTTTAGATTCTCTAGATTCTTTAGATTCTTTAGATTCTTTAGATTCTTTAGATTCTTTAGATTCTTTAGATTCTTTAGATTCTTTAGATTCTTTAATTTCTTTAAATTCTTTAGATTCTTTAGATTCTTTATATTCTTTAGATTCTTTAGATTCTTTAGATTCCTTATATTCTTTAGATCCTTTATATTCTTTAGATTCATTAGATTCTTTAGATTCTTTAGATTCTTTAGATTTTTTAAATTCTTTAGATTCTTCAGATTCTTTAGATTCTTTAGATTCTTTAGATTCTATAGATTCTTTAGGTTCTTTAGATTCTTTAGATTCTTTAGATTCTTTAGATTCTTTAGATTCTTTAGATTCTTTAGATTCTTTAGATTTTTTAGATTCTTTAGATTCTTTAGATCCTTTATATACTTTAAATTCTTTAGATTCTTTAGATTCTTTAGATCCTTTAGATACTTTAGATTCTTTAGATACTTTAGATTCTTTAGATTCTTTAAATTCTTTAAATTCTTTAGATTCTTTAGATTCTTTATATTCTTTAGATTCTTTAGATTCTTTAGATTCCTTATATTCTTTAGATCCTTTATATTCTTTAGATTCATTAGATTCTTTAAATTCTTTAGATTTTTTAGATTTTTTAAATTCTTTAGATTCTTCAGATTCTTTAGGTTCTTTAGATTGTTTAGATTCTTTAGATTCTTTAGATTCTTTAGATTCTTTAGATTCTTTAGATTCTTTAGATTCTTTAGATTCTTTAGATTCTTTAGATTCTTTAGATTCTTTAGATTCTTTAGATTCTTTTGATTCTTTTGATTCTTTAGATTCTTTAGAATTTTAAATTCTTTAGATCCTTTAGATTCTTTAGATATTTTAGATGCTTTGGATTCTTTGGAAACTTTATATTCTTTAGATTCTTTAGATCCTTTAGATTCTTTAGATCCTTTAGATTATTTAGATTCTTTAGATTCTATAGATTCTTTAGATTCTTTAGATTCTTTAGATTCTTTAGATTCTTTAGATTCTTTAGATTCTTTAGATTCTTTAGATTCTTTAGATTCTTTAGATTCTTTAGATTCTTTAGATTCTTTAGATCTTTTGGATTCTTTGGATTCTTTAGATTTTTTAGAATTTTTAGATTCTTTAGATTCTTTAGTTCCTTTAGATTCTTTAGATTCTTTAGATTCTTTAGATTCTTTAGATTCTTTAGATTCTTTAGATTCTTTAGATTCTTTAGAATCTTTGGATTCTTTAGATTCTTTAGATTTTTTAGATTCTTTAGTTTTTTAGATCCTTTGTGTTCTTTGGATTTTTTAGATCCTTTAGATTCTTTAGATTTTTTAGATTCTTTAGAATCTTTAGATCCTTTATATTTTTTAGAATCTTTAGATTTTTTAGATTCTTTTGATTTTTTAGATTCTTTAGTTTCTTTAGATCCTTTGTGTTTTTTAGATTCTTTAGATTCTTTAGATTCTTTAGATTCTTTAGATTCTTTAGATTCTTTAGATTCTTTAGATTCTTTAGATTCTTTAGATTCTTTAGATTCTTTAGATTCTTTAGATTCTTTAGATTCTTTAGATTCTTTAGATTCTTTAGATTCTTTAGATTCTTTAGATTTTTTAGATTCTCTAGATTCTTTAGATTCTTTAGATTCTTTAGATTCTTTAGATTCTTTAGATTCTTTAGATTCTTTAGATTCTTTAGATTCTTTAGATTCTTTAGATTCTTTAGATTCTTTAGATTCTTTAGATTCTTTAGATTCTTTAGATTCTTTAGATTCTTTAGATTCTTTAGATTCTTTAGATTCTTTAGATTCTTTAGATTCTTTAGATTCTTTAGATTCTTTAGATTCTTTAGATTCTTTAGATTCTTTAGATTCTTTAGATTCTTTAGATTCTTTAGATTCTTTAGATTCTTTAGATTCTTTAGATTCTTTAGATTCTTTAGATTCTTTAGATTCTTTAGATTCTTTAGATTCTTTAGATTCTTTGGATTCTTTAGATTCTTTAGATTCTTTAGATTCTTTAGATCCTTTAGATTCTTTAGATTCTTTAGATTCTTTAGACTCTTTTGATTCTTTAGATTCTTTGGATTCTTTAGATTCTTTAGTTTCTTTAGATTCTTTAGATTCTTTAGATTCTTTATATTCTTTAGATTCTTTAGATTCTTTAGATTCTTTAGATTCTTTAGATTCTTTAGATTCTTTAGATTCTTTAGATTCTTTAGATTCTTTAGATTCTTTAGATTCTTTAGATTCTTTAGATTCTTTAGATTCTTTAGATTCTTTAGATTCTTTAGATTCTTTAGATTCTTTAGATTCTTTAGATTCTTTAGATTTTTTAGATTCTTTAGATTCTTTAGATTCTTTAGATCCTTTAGATTCTTTGGATTCTTTAGGTTCTTTAGAATTTTTGATTCCTTAGAATCTTTGGATTCATTAGATTCTTTAGATTCTTTAGAATCTTTAGAAACTTTAGATTCTTTAGATCCTTTAGATTATTTAGATTCTTTAGATTCTTTAGATTCTTTAGATTCTTTAGATTCTTTAGATTCTTTAGACTCTTTTGATTCTTTAGATTCTTTGGATTCTTTAGATTCTTTAGTTTCTTTAGATTCTTTAGATTCTTTAGATTCTTTATATTCTTTAGATTCTTTAGATTCTTTGGATTCTTTAGATTCTTTAGATTCTTTAGATTCTTTAGATTCTTTAGATTCTTTAGATTCTTTAGATTCTTTAGATTCTTTAGATTCTTTAGATTCTTTAGATTCTTTAGATTCTTTAGATTATTTAAATTTTTTAGATTCTTTAGATTCTTTAGTTTCATTAGATTCTTTAGATTCTTTAGATTCTTTAGATTCTTTAGATTATTTAGATTCTTTAGATTCTTTAGATTCTTTAGATACTTTAGATTCTTTAGATACTTTAGATTCTATAGATTCTTTAGATTTTTAGATTCTTTAGATTCTTTAGATTATTTAGATTCTTTAGATTCTTTAGATTCTGTAGATTCATTAGATTCTTTAGATTCTTTAGATTCTTTAGATTCTTTAGATTCTTTAGATTCTTTTGATTCTTTTGATTCTTTAGATTCTTTAGATTTTTAAATTCTTTAGATCCTTTAGATATTTTAGATGCTTTGGATTCTTTGGAAACTTTATATTCTTTAGATTCTTTAGATCCATCAGATTCTTTAGATCCTTTAGATTATTTAGATTCTTTTGATTCTATAGATTCTTTAGATTCTTTAGATTCTTTAGATTCTTTAGATTCTTTAGATTCTTTAGATTCTTTAGATTCTTTAGATTCTTTAGATTCTTTAGATTCTTTAGATTCTTTAAATTTTTTAGATTCTTTAGATTCTTTAGTTTCTTTAGATTCTTTAGATTCTTTAGATTCTTTAGATTCTTTAGATTCTTTAGAATCTTTGGATTCTTTAGATTCTTTAGATTTTTTAGATTCTTTAGTTTTTTAGATCCTTTGTGTTCTTTAGATTTTTTAGATCCTTTAGATTCTTTAGATTTTTTAGATTCTTTAGAATCTTTAGATCCTTTATATTTTTTAGAATCTTTAGATTTTTTAGATTATTTTGATTTTTTAGATTCTTTAGTTTCTTTAGATCCTTTGTGTTTTTTAGATTCTTTAGATTCTTTAGATTCTTTAGATTCTTTAGATTCTTTAGATTCTTTAGATTCTTTAGATTCTTTAGATTCTTTAGATTCTTTAGATTCTTTAGACTCTTTTGATTCTTTAGATTCTTTGGATTCTTTAGATTCTTTAGTTTCTTTAGATTCTTTAGATTCTTTAGATTCTTTAGATTCTTTATATTCTTTAGTTTCTTTAAATTCTTTAGATTCTTTAGATTCTTTAGATTCTTTAGATTCTTTAGATTCTTTAGATTCTTTAGATTCTTTAGATTCTTTTGATTCTTTTGATTCTTTTGATTCTTTAGATTCTTTAGATTTTTAAATTCTTTAGATCCTTTAGATTCTTTAGATATTTTAGATGCTTTGGATTCTTTGGAAACTTTATATTCTTTAGATTCTTTAGATCCTTCAGATTCTTTAGATCCTTTAGATTATTTAGATTCTTTTGATTCTATAGATTCTTTAGATTCTTTAGATTCTTTAGATTCTTTAGATTCTTTAGATTCTTTAGATTCTTTAGATTCTTTAGATTCTTTAGATTCTTTAGATTCTTTAGATTCTTTAGATTCTTTAGATTCTTTAGATTCTTTAGATTCTTTAGATTCTTTAGATTCTGTAGGATATTTAGATTCTTTAGAATCTTTAGATTCTTTAGATTCTTTAGATTTTTTAGATTCATTAGATCCTTTAGATTCTTTAGATATTTTAGATGCTTTGGATTCTTTGGAAACTTTATATTCTTTAGATTCTTTGGATCCTTCAGATTCATTAGATCCTTTAAATTATTTAGATTCTTTTGATTCTATTGATTCTTTAGATTCTTTTGATTCTTTAGATTCTTTAGATTCTTTAGATTCTTTAGATTCTTTAGATTCTTTAGATTCTTTAGATTCTTTAGATTCTTTAGATTCTTTAGATTCTTTAGATTCTTTAGATTCTTTAGATTCTTTAGATTCTTTAGATTCTTTAGATTCTTTAGATTCTTTAGATTCTTTAGATTCTTTAGATTCTTTAGATCCTTTAGATTCTTTGGATTCTTTAGGTTCTTTAGAATTTTTGATTCCTTAGAATCTTTGGATTCATTAGATTCTTTAGATTCTTTAGAATCTTTAGAAACTTTAGATTCTTTAGATCCTTTAGATTATTTAGATTCTTTAGATTCTTTAGATTCTTTAGATTCTTTAGATTCTTTAGATTCTTTAGACTCTTTTGATTCTTTAGATTCTTTGGATTCTTTAGATTCTTTAGTTTCTTTAGATTCTTTAGATTCTTTAGATTCTTTATATTCTTTAGATTCTTTAGATTCTTTGGATTCTTTAGATTTTTTAGATTCTTTAGATTCTTTAGATTCTTTAGATTCTTTAGATTCTTTAGATTCTTTAGATTCTTTAGATTCTTTAGATTCTTTAGATTCTTTAGATTCTTTAGATTATTTAAATTTTTTAGATTCTTTAGATTCTTTAGTTTCATTAGATTCTTTAGATTCTTTAGATTCTTTAGATTCTTTAGATTCTTTAGATTCTTTAGATTCTTTAGATTCTTTAGATACTTTAGATTCTTTAGATACTTTAGATTCTATAGATTCTTTAGATTTTTAGATTCTTTAGATTCTTTAGATTATTTAGATTCTTTAGATTCTTTAGATTCTGTAGATTCATTAGATTCTTTAGATTCTTTAGATTCTTTAGATTCTTTAGATTCTTTTGATTCTTTTGATTCTTTAGATTCTTTAGATTTTTAAATTCTTTAGATCCTTTAGATTCTTTAGATATTTTAGATGCTTTGGATTCTTTGGAAACTTTATATTCTTTAGATTCTTTAGATCCATCAGATTCTTTAGATCCTTTAGATTATTTAGATTCTTTTGATTCTATAGATTCTTTAGATTCTTTAGATTCTTTAGATTCTTTAGATTCTTTAGATTCTTTAGATTCTTTAGATTCTTTAGATTCTTTAGATTCTTTAGATTCTTTAGATTCTTTAGATTCTTTAGATTCTTTAAATTTTTTAGATTCTTTAGATTCTTTAGTTTCTTTAGATTCTTTAGATTCTTTAGATTCTTTAGATTCTTTAGATTCTTTAGAATCTTTGGATTCTTTAGATTCTTTAGATTTTTTAGATTCTTTAGTTTTTTAGATCCTTTGTGTTCTTTAGATTTTTTAGATCCTTTAGATTCTTTAGATTTTTTAGATTCTTTAGAATCTTTAGATCCTTTATATTTTTTAGAATCTTTAGATTTTTTAGATTATTTTGATTTTTTAGATTCTTTAGTTTCTTTAGATCCTTTGTGTTTTTTAGATTCTTTAGATTCTTTAGATTCTTTAGATTCTTTAGATTCTTTAGATTCTTTAGATTCTTTAGATTCTTTAGATTCTTTAGATTCTTTAGATTCTTTAGATTCTTTAGACTCTTTTGATTCTTTAGATTCTTTGGATTCTTTAGATTCTTTAGTTTCTTTAGATTCTTTAGATTCTTTAGATTCTTTAGATTCTTTATATTCTTTAGTTTCTTTAAATTCTTTAGATTCTTTAGATTCTTTAGATTCTTTAGATTCTTTAGATTCTTTAGATTCTTTAGATTCTTTAGATTCTTTTGATTCTTTTGATTCTTTTGATTCTTTAGATTCTTTAGATTTTTAAATTCTTTAGATCCGTTAGATTCTTTAGATATTTTAGATGCTTTGGATTCTTTGGAAACTTTATATTCTTTAGATTCTTTAGATCCTTCAGATTCTTTAGATCCTTTAGATTATTTAGATTCTTTTGATTCTATAGATTCTTTAGATTCTTTAGATTCTTTAGATTCTTTAGATTCTTTAGATTCTTTAGATTCTTTAGATTCTTTAGATTCTTTAGATTCTTTAGATTCTTTAGATTCTTTAGATTCTTTAGATTCTTTAGATTCTTTAGATTCTTTAGATTCTTTAGATTCTTTAGATTCTTTAGATTCTTTAGATTCTTTAGATTCTGTAGGATATTTAGATTCTTTAGAATCTTTAGATTCTTTAGATTCTTTAGATTTTTTAGATTCATTAGATCCTTTAGATTCTTTAGATATTTTAGATGCTTTGGATTCTTTGGAAACTTTATATTCTTTAGATTCTTTGGATCCTTCAGATTCATTAGATCCTTTAAATTATTTAGATTCTTTTGATTCTATTGATTCTTTAGATTCTTTTGATTCTTTAGATTCTTTAGATTCTTTAGATTCTTTAGATTCTTTAGATTCTTTAGATTCTTTAGATTCTTTAGATTCTTTAGATTCTTTAGATTCTTTAGATTCTTTAGATTCTTTAGATTCTTTAGATTCTTTAGATTCTTTAGATTCTTTAGATTCTTTAGATTCTTTAGATTCTTTAGATTCTTTAGATTCTTTAGATTCTTTAGATTCTTTAGATTCTTTAGATTCTTTAAATTCTGTAGATTCTTTAAATTCATTAGATTTTTTAGATTTTTTAGATTCTTTAGATTCTTTAGATTCTTTAGATTCTTTAGATTCTTTAGATTCTTTAGATACTTTAGATTCTTTAGATTCTTTAGATTCTTTAGATTCTTTAGATTCTTTAGATTCTTTAGATTCTTTAGATTCTTTAGATTCTTTAGATTCTTTAGATTCTTTAGATTCTTTAGATTCTTTAGATTCTTTAGATTCTTTAGATTCTTTAGATTCTTTAGATTCTTTAGATTCTTTAGATTCTTTAGATTCTTTAGATTCTTTAGATTCTTTAGATTCTTTAGATTCTTTAGATTCTTTAGATTCTTTAGATTCTTTAGATTCTTTAGATTCTTTAGATTCTTTAGATTCTTTAGATTCTTTAGATTCTTTAGATTCTTTAGATTCTTTAGATTCTTTAGATTCTTTAGATTCTTTAGATTCTTTAGATTCTTTAGATTCTTTAGATTCTTTAGATTCTTTAGATTCTTTAGATTCTTTAGATTCTTTAGATTTTTTAGATTCTTTAGATTCTTTAGATTCTTTAGATTCTTTAGATTCTTTAGATTCCTTAGATTCTTTAGATTCTTTAGATTCTTTAGATTCTTTAGATTCTTTAGATTCTTTAGATTCTTTAGATTCTTTAGTTTCTTTTGATTCTTTAGATTCTTTAGATTTTTAAATTCTTTAGATCCTTTAGATTCTTTAGATATTTTAGATTATTTGGATTCTTTGGAAACTTTATATTCTTTAGATTCTTTAGATCCTTTAGATTCTTTAGATCCTTTAGATTATTTAGATTCTTTAGATTCTTTAGATTTTTTAGATTCTTTAGATTTTTTAGATTCTTTAGATTCTTTAGATTCTATAGATTCTTTAGATTCTTTAGATTCTTTAGATTCTTTAGATTCTTTAGATTCTTTAGATTCTTTAGATTCTTTAGATTCTTTAGATTCTTTAGATTCTTTAGATTCTTTAGATTCTTTAGATTCTTTAGATTCTTTAGATTCTTTAGATTCTTTAGATTCTTTAGATTCTTTAGATTCTTTAGATTCTTTAGATTCTTTAGATTCTTTAGATTCTTTAGATTCTTTAGATTCTTTAGATTCTTTAGATTCTTTAGATTCTTTAGATTCTTTAGATTCTTTAGATTCTTTAGATTCTTTAGATTCTTTAGATTCTTTAGATTCTTTAGATTCTTTAGATTCTTTAGATTCTTTAGATTTTTTGGATTCTTTAGATTCTTTAGATTCTTTAGATTCTTTAGATCCTTTAGATTCTTTGGATTCTTTGGATTCTTTAGGTTCTTTAGAATTTTTAAATACTTTAGAATCTTTAGATTCTTTAGATTCTTTAGATTCTTTAGATTCTTTAGATTCTTTAGATTCTTTAGATTCTATAGAATCTTTAGATACTTTAGATTCTTTAGATTCATTAGATTCTTTAGATTCTTTAGATTCTTTTGATTCTTTAGATTCTTTAGATTCTTTAGATTCTTTAGATTCTTTAGATTCTTTAGATTCTTTAGATCTTTTAGATTCTTTAGATTCTTTAGATTTTTTAGATTCTTTAGATTCTTTAGATTCTTTAGATTCTTTGGATTCTTTAGATTCTTTAGATTCTTTAGATTCTTTAGATTCTTTAGATTCTTTAGATTCTTTAGATACTTTAGATTCTTTTGATTCTTTAGATTCTTTAGATTCTTTAGATTCTTTAGATTCTTTAGATTCTTTAGATTCTTTAGATTCTTTAGATTCTTTAGATACTTTAGATTCTTTTGATTCTTTAGATTCTTTAGATTCTTTAGATTCTTTAGATTTTTTAGATTCTTTAGATTCTTTAGATTCTTTAGATTCTTTAGATTCTTTAGATTCTTTAGATTCTTTAGATCTTTTAGATAATTTGGATTTTTTAGATTCTTTAGAATTTTTAGATTCTTTAGATTCTTTAGATTCTTTAGAATCATTAGATTCTTTTGATTCCTTAGATTCTTTAGATTCTTTAGATTCTTTAAATTCTTTATATTCTTTAGATTCTTTAGATTCTTTAGATTTTTAGATTCTTTATATACTTTAAATTCTTTAGATTCTTTAGATCCTTTAGATTCTTTAGATTCTTTAGATTCTTTAGATTCTTTAGATTTTTTAGATTCTTTAGATTCTTTAGATTCTTTAGATTCTTTAGATTCTTTAGATTCTTTAGATTCTTTAGATTCTTTAGATTCTTAAGATTCTTTAGATTCTTTAGATTTTTTAGATTCTTTAGATTCTTTAGATTCTTGTAATAAGAGCAAGAAAACCGTTAATAAATGACTTCGTGGGAGAATTTTTAGACCACCACTTTGTTTAGATTCTCACGAATTTTTTCATATTTTTATGGGTTTTCTTAAAACTAATCTTACATTTGGTTATCGTAAAATAGTCGTAAAATACAAAATTTATTTTAAAAATTACTTATCCTAATCTAAACGTTCGTTGATTTTTTTTAACACATGTGATCTTTTCGAACCCTTATCTAGTGTCAGAGTGTGGTCGCACAGTGGGTTCGAAGTTTAAATAGTGATATTTTAATATAGAACTTATTCAGTAATTAAATTAAATTAATTAAAGGAAAATGTAATAATTTACTCCAACATGAAATTTTAGAGAATTGTAACTTTGTTCTTTTATTTTTTTTGTCTTATTTAAGTTAATGAATTGATTTTTAAAAGATTGAAAAATGTTTGTAAGTACAATGGTTTTTCCTTATGCAAGCAACATCAAAATTATAGTTATATTGTAATAATGTATTGTATTGAATTATGAATTGCATAAGGTTTTTTAGACCAAGTACATGAAAGTTAGAGTAGGGACATGACAGGGAAACATGTCGATCAATTTGGCAACAATGTTGTTCAGGACTGAAAAGTATGTTTTTAACAAACAACCCTATTGGTTGGAATAAAATCTCTGTGGGGGAGATTTCAGTACTTCGGTACCACCCTTTTCTCACCCCACTTAATTCTGAAATTATAAAACCTTAAGTTTCAGTAGTTTCAGTAGATTTTATTCGAAACTTTCATTACAGTATTTTCTGTCCGTTCACGCACAGTAATTACTTGTGATTGTTTTGTGTTTTTTCTTTGTGTGGTGCATACTTACGTAAGTCCTACTGTTTATTTCACGTGTTAAAGTTTAAGTTCAAATCAAACAGCCTTTTTGCCAAATTTCGAGTAATGAAATTTATTCATTTTCAATTAAACTTTTATTTGTTCTTTATTTTTCCTTGTTATATTTGTTGTTTATAAATAGATAGTTTATTTTTGTTAAATCGAGTTTTATTGGTGTATTCTAAAAATACATAAACAGTAAGACAAGTAAGTATATTTGAAATTATCCGGGATCGGTACGCGAACGCGAGTTTGTGCGTGTATTTCATTCTACACAGTACCCAGCTCACCAAGAAGTACAACAGTAACAAAAGGTTAGTGACACTATAATTTAAACTATTATAGAAATGTATAGTCAGGCATGTGCAAAAATAAATATAGGATAAAATCGCTCCCTTTAACCTGATGTAACGAGTCTTTCAAAAAGACTTCAGGTACAAATCATTCGAGTAAAGTTTACCTATGCACCCGTTACATAAATTGGTGTCAGGTGTGACTCCTAAAAGTAAAAAATAAAAATTGACACATAAATTGGTGTCAGTTGTGTTTCCTAAAAGTAAAAAATAAAAGTTGACACATAAATTGGTGTTTGCATGATTTTTTTAGTTGTGTCCGCATAACTGGTTATAGTCGTATTTTCATCTTTTGATTTCAATGGTGACGACTTAATTGTTATTGTCGATTTAAATTCGAATTTTAATTTCAGACTATACTTTGTTTCAATTTTAGTGTCATTTAACAAATAGTTGATTGTTTAATTTTTGTGAATTGAAAGTTAGAGATATTTAAACATTAATTTTGAGAGAAAGCACATAAATCGGATGAAATCTCCGGCAAAGATAAAATCACATTTTTTGTCGTTATTAATTGTTGGAAATTGTTTTTATAACTTAATATCTGGGATTGTTTAATTTAAGTATTCCTATTTTTCCGACAAATGTCATATTTTATTAGGACAATCCTTTATTTTTATTAAGTGTTAAAACATAATTTCTAATAATTAAAGTGTTTTATAATTTACGGAATTTATATGTTGGAACACATGTTTTGACTCTAGCCTAAAAATAGTTTGTACCGCAGGTAGTACGGTACGCTAAGTGTCATTGATAGATTTATGACCGACCCTTCAGGTAACACGTGTTCAAAATTTGAAAAAAAAAAAGTGATACTTTTACTTTTGCGGTAGTTTGTTTTGACTTGTGTTGTTAATGTAAATCATATGCGTTTAAATCTTTGATAAAGAAATAACAAGCAATTTATAAGTTCGTAAATTATAAAGAAAAGGAGACAGATATATCAAATTGTACATTTATTTCAGGTACACACATAGCCTGGGGTTACTAAATATATATTATTCATATATATATTTTTATAACCTTAATAATTTGTTTGTTTCAGGTTGTTTAATTAATATTTTATTTCAGCGAATATTCGTATCTGATTGGGTTATATATATATATATATATATATATATATATATATATTGTTTTTATTGTTGTTATTGTGATATTATCTGTCGTCTGTCTCCTAACATCTTAAAAAAAAAAAAAAATTCAATTTTTGGCCTATTTACATGTACTAGCGTTTTTTTTTTTTTTTTCATTGCGTAAAGTCATTAGTAAAAAATCTAGCGAAAATCTACCAAAGTAACAATTTCTGAAGCAAAAAGGATTGATTTTCCATTGTACTCTCTTTTTCAACTTAGTTAAGTTGAAGGAGATAAGTGAGCAAAGCGAGTTCCTGTTGTAGATCTTGAACAGCTTGAATATCTTCTAGTTTCGTTTGTTTCATTAAAAAAAAAAAAATGGCTACAGATAGAAACTCAATTCACTATCATGAAGATCCCAATACATCCATAAATTCCGATGATAATCCTCCTCACAGTTCAACTCATTTAAATCCTAGAACAGAACCAAATGCAGATACAACAGCTGCTATTGAATCATTAAATGTATTTGTTTCGAAATTAAATATAGGTACTAATTTAGCCTACATTGAAGACTTCAATGGAGAAGGCAATTACAAACTTTTCATTAATAATATTCGACTATTTGGCGAAGAAAACAGCTGGACTCAAAGACAAATGGTAGCGGTAGCCGAGTTAAAATTAAAAGGCATCGCGAAAGAATACTATCATATGATTGATGCATATCAAAGACCAAAATCACTGTCTGAAATGAGTGATTGGTTAGGCAGCATTTTCCCAAGAAAAGTGGGTTTTGCACAAGCAAAGGCAAATTTACGCAAATGTAAAAGAAAAGCTGGGGAATCTCTAGGCGCTTTTGCCTATAGATTAAAAATATTAGCTGAAGATATTAATTCAAACACTGAGATTCAAGAATTCGCCTATTACAAAAAAGCACTAATTGCAGAACAATTTTTAGACGGAATAGAGACTAAAATAGCAAATCAAGTTCGAGCTGAAGGAATATTATTAAACATTGATCAAGCACTCAAAATTGCATGTGAAAAAGAAGAAATAATGAGTAGATTCGAAAAAGAACAAGAGAATGATGATTATGAAGATAATATGTCTAGAACAAGAATAATATCAGAACAAAATAGTAGTCGAGGCATAAATGTTAATCATAATTATAACAATAATAAAAAAGTTAATTTTATTGATCAAAATCCGAGACTTCATCAATCTCCACATCAGTATTCGAATAACCAATATTCAAATAATAAATATTCACATAATCAACATTCGCACAATCAACATTCATATAATCAGCATCCACCCAATAACTTTAATACAATGCAATATGAAAATAATCAACATCAAGATTTTTCCCATAAACGTCCTGCTAATCGATTTGATGTATGCTATAATTGTGGTGAAAAAGGTCATTATAGTCGAGATTGTCCATTAAAGTGTTGTAAAAAGTGTAATAGCACCAGACAAAAGACACAAAATTGCAATTTTTTAAGGAAAGGCCACAATCGAAGAACAAGAAGATAGAAACTAATAACACAATTTTAAAATTAAACCCAGAAAATGCTAAATATATAACTTTATTCCTTAATGATAAACCTTCTAGTTGGTTAATTGATACAGGTGCTTGCGTTAGTTTAGTAAAAATTAATTTCTTAAAAACTTTTCACCATAAAATAGAAAAAGATAGTTCAATTATTACAGATATTTCTGGTCAAAAGTTAAATAAATTGGGAAAAACTACCCTTAGTTTGAGATTTGATTTAAAGTGTAAATATTCTGAAATTAGTCATACTTTTATAATTTGTGATAAGAATTTAAAGTTTCCAACAAATGGATTACTCGGAATGGATTTTATTGAAAAGTTCAAGCCTGTTCTGGATTTTGAGAGGAATTTGTTTGGTTTGCATGAGTACAAAAGACACCTGCAGGAAGCGTCACGGTTATGCCGGGAAGTTACAGTCAATTGTAACTTAGCAGAAGACTATCTGCTCAATGAACGTTCAGTGTCTTTGTTTCTTGACGGGGAGAAGATCAAGCAAAAATCTTTTCTCATTAGAAAGTCTTCTGAAGTGCCACACAGTAAAAATCTGGTTTTCAATAGCCCAAAAGAATCTAACAATATCAGGTTTAATAATAGTTTTTCTCTTCGAGACTCTCATGTTGGTAAAGATTTGGCCGATCTTGATTCCTGTACATTTGGTATTAGCTCCAAGCACCCGAATGTGGTGAGATTATCTGAAGACTTGGTTATTCCAGCATTTCATGGTTGCGATATTAGTGTTAAGGTTGATGCCCGGGTCGTACCTGGCACTATGATTTGTGAACCGCTCAATCATCTTCCAACAGGCGTTGTTTTTGTTGATTCAATAGTTCAAATACCAGAAAAAACAAACAGTAAAAATAGTTCTATTATTGTTAGATTTCTCAATATTTCTTCAATACCTCAGACAATTAAAAAACATACCCCAATAACAAACTTGGCACTTCCGGGTAATTTTGTACGCTCTCTCTTTAAAGGTAGAGAGTTTGGTAGGACTACGCCTTCTAGTGATAAGGGTAGTAATTTTGGTGCTCCTTGGGAATATAAGGAAAGAAAAGTAAATGCTTCGCGCGGAGTTCCTGTTCGATGGGTACAGGATTTGACAGGTTGCCCGCAGGTGGTCGGAAAGTCAGTGGAGATAGATTCTTTGTTGAACCAATTTTTGGAACGAAATTTCGATATCTTTGCTTCAAGAACGGATGGTGTGAGCCTGGCAGCCGGAGTTAGACACGAAATTGTTACTGAGACGGATAAACCCATAACGAAGGCACCCTACAGAGTTCCAATGGCAAAGAGAAAGATTTTAGAGGAACATATAGAGGACATGCTTAAAGATGGAATTATTAAGCCGAGTACAAGTCCGTGGAGCGCGCCTGTAGTGTTGGTAGAGAAGAAATCTGAAACCGGAGAGACAAAATATAGATTTTGTATAGATTTTCGAGCGTTAAATGCTGTAACGAAAAGAGACTACTTTCCTATTCCGAATATCCACGATACTATTGACTCATTAGGAGGAGCTGAATTGTTCTCCAAATTGGATATGAAGTCAGGATATTGGCAGATAGAAGTACATCCAAGAGATAAAGAAAAAACAGCTTTTTCTGTTCCTTGGGGTCATTATGAATGTAATAGAATGCCATTTGGATTAGTCAATGCACCATCAACATGGCAAAGATTAATGTATTCTGTTCTGACTGGATTACATGGAACCCATTGTTTTGTATATCTCGATGATATAATTGTATTCTCCAAAAACAACATAAAAGAGCATATTGGAAAATTGCAGCTTGTTTTCGACAGACTACGAGAAGCAGGATTGACATTAAATAGGGACAAATGTGAATTTTTGAAAACAGAAATTAAATATCTTGGTCACATAATAACTAGTGCTGGATTTAAACCGGATCCAGAAAAAATTAATTGTGTTAAAAATTTTCCGGTACCGAAAAATGTCACTGAAATAAAATCATTTTTAGGATTGGCAGGGTATTATAGACGATTCATTAATAATTTCGCAGCCACAGCACTTCCATTAACTTCATTAACAAAGAAGGAAGTCAAATTCAACTGGACTCAACAACATCAAGAGGCTTTTGAATCTTTAAAGAATTGTTTAATTAGAGAACCGATACTACAGTATCCGGATCTTAAGAAGAAATTTATTTTATTGACAGACGCGTCATCTTTTGCATTGGGAGCTATTTTATGTCAAATGCATGATGGAAAAGAACTTCCAATTGCATATGCTTCTAGACAAATGTCGAAGGCGGAATGTAATTATTCAACAACCGAGAGAGAATGTTTAGCATTACTTTGGGGAATAAAATATTTCAGAACATATTTATATGGAACAAAATTTGTAGTTTATTGTGATCATCAACCCCTTAAATGGCTGATGTCTGTGAAAGATCCGAGCAATAGATTAATGCGGTGGTCATTAGCATTGTCTGAGTATAACTTCACAATTGAATATAGACCAGGAAAAAGACATTTAAATGTCGACGCACTGTCAAGGATAAGAGTTCTTCGTAATATGAATACTAAAGAAATTTGGGAACCAGTATGGGATAGAGAACGGATTAAACAATATCAACATGAAGATCCTAAATTAAAATCAATTTTCCAGAAGATCAGGAAAAATCAAGAAAAAGATTTTTATTACGATATTGATGGAGTACTATACAAAAGAAATGAAAACAATAGATTTGATGATCTGTTGGTTGTACCATCAATAATGATACCATCCATACTGAACATTTATCATGACTTACCTATTTCAGGACATGTTGGAATAGATAAGACAATTTACAGGATAAGAAAAAAGTTTTATTGGCCACAAATGATAAAAGATATCAATGCGTATGTGAATGCATGTGTACCGTGTGCTAAAAGAAAAACTTCGTCACATTTGAAACCTACAATTTTGCAAAAATTTAGTATTCCATCTAGACCGTTCTACAGAATAGCAATGGATGTTGTGGGACCTTTGCCTACTACATTTAAAGGTAACAAATACATTCTTACTATTCAGGACGCGTTGACGAAATATGTTGAAGCTTTTCCAATGTCTGATCAGAAAGCAGACACAGTAGCAAGAACATTTGTGACGGGTGTTATTCTAAGACATGGAACACCTAGACAATTACTTACCGACTTAGGTGCCAATTTTACTTCAAAACTATTTGAAAAAGTCTGTGAAGTTTTACAAATTAAACATCTTAAAACGACGGCATATCGACCACAATGCAATGGAGCTCTAGAAAGATTTCATAGGACATTGAAGGATTTACTTTCTCATTACATCAGAGATGATCAGAAAGATTGGGATGATTGGTTGCCATTTGCCCTTGCCTCTTATAGTTCCATGACACACACTGCCACAGGGGAAAGTCCATTTTATTTGTTATTTGGACGGGATATGGATTACCCGTACGATGAAATATTCAAACCTCTGCGAGTGAGGTATGATTACGATGACAACTATGTTTCAGAGTTTCTAGCTAGAATGAAAGTCGCGCACAGAAATGCCATGGAGAATATTAGTAAGAGTACTGAAAGAGTACATAATGTGTTTAATAAAAAAGCAGTAGAACATACATTTAAAGTTGGCGATAGAGTATATGTGTATGATCCTTCAGATAAGGAAGGATTAAATAGAAAACTAATGAAAAGATGGAAAGGACCTTACAGGATCACGGATCTTAAAGATGTTACGGCTCATATTCAAGAAATACATGGAAGAAAAACAGACAAAGTGCATGTAAATCGGCTGAAGTTATGCCTAGCAAGTGAAGATAAGATAGATCAACTGGCTAATATTCCAAAGAAGACCAAGAAAAGAAATGAATCTGATGATTTTTTCCTTTTAAAAAGTACTCATTCAATAAGTCATCCTAACATCAATGGTGGTTGTCAGTCATCTGATTCTTGTCTCAAATCTCATTCACCTAAGGTTTCTCACTCTTCATCAATTGTTGAAACCGTGCATAACTCGTTACCGTCAAACCCAATCACAACCCAATCAGATATTTTAGGTAAATCCATTGAGACTCGAACGAGCGGAAAGACCATTAATGAAGAAAGTAGCCAACGAATTGCTCAAAGACATGGGATGGTTACGAGAAGCAAAGGTTCTGTTCCAGATTTACCATGGGTGTCATCAAAAAGGATTTAGGTAAATGAGATACGAATAATTAATATTGTGTTTTAGATGATTTTGTACATTTGGCTATTGATTACCCTCGCAAGGATTACCAGTGGAGACATTATAGCATATGATTGCCAGGACCAATCGACGGAATTAACGAAGGTTTCTCTAATAGACGTAAAACCATGTGTGGACCCAAAGAAAAATTCATTCGAGGAACCTAAACGAATTCAACTATTACAAAGGAGAAAATATACGTCCGTCCATGTGTACACGTGCCTCGTTGTCGTTAGACAAATAGTGCATCACTGCGGGATGTTTTCTCATACCAGCATTGTTGACGGAGGATTTGGGAAACAAGTACATCTAGTTGGGCATGAAAACTGCATCAAGGCCCATCGTTTCCGGACACTGGACTTAAGCGGGATTGGAGCAGGAGTTTTGTCACAACTACTGTTAAACGGAACAACTGAAGTATCAGTCACACTTCGAGGAAGTTTGAATTTAAGAGGTGAATGCCACGGAGAAAGTTTCACAATTCAAGGAACCACTTACAAAGATGTTGTGGTATCAGCAGCTGTTTCTATTACCTTAAATGATTATAGCACTACGGTTGATGTGGACAGAAACGAAGTACATTTAAAAACCGGTACTGTTTGTCCTTTTATTGATGAATACTGTTTTGATGATGTTGAAGGAGAAGCCGCATACAAGAACATACCAGAAAATGTATGCAGTAGCTATGGCGTTGATGTACTTTATGAAGGTAATGCTACTCTTCTCACTGTAACGCAGAATCCAATCGACCAGTATATCATTGTAAATACCCAACATCGTGTATTTGCACTAAAGCTGCTGAAGAAGCAAGATTTATGTTCCGAAATGGCATGGCAGACAGAGGATAATCGAGTTTTGGTTCTATTTGGAGATGATAACCGTGAGTTTTACTATAAACCATCGGAAAACTTAAGCAGAAACATAGACATGTTATTACAATATCTCAGTAAAATGCTATACTTGGAACTAGCATTTTTAAAAAGCAATTCTGAGTTAGTCTATGAAAGTATAATCCAGAGGTGCCGTCTCAGGGAAAAGGTACTTAAAAATAGGATTACTCTTGCATTACAAACACCTCATGCAGTGGGTAATTTGATTAAACAATCAACAGGTTTTATTAGCAGAGTTATGGGAGAAGTGTTATATATCGCTAAGTGTAAACCTGTAATTGTTGAAATCAGGAGAACAGACAAGTGTTATCAGGAATTACCGGTTACGTACAAAAACCAATCCATGTTTAGGACATCGTTGACTCACATCATGACATCATATGGAACCGAAATTGATTGCCAACCTCTACTTCCTCCAAACTTTTTCATTGACAACAGATGGATTGAAATAACTCCTAGAATCCAGAAGACTGATCCAGCTTTTGTTTTGAATCCCAACGAAGAAAAGGACGTGATAGAAATGAGTGGAATTTCACCGATAAGTTCACACGGAATATATACAAAAGAAGAGATGCAGACGTTCCAGCAAACATTATTGTTTCCAAATGAGAAAAAGGCTATCACCAACACAATTGCAAGAAGGATTATTGGGAAGCAAACGTCAGATAGTTTCTACTTGCCTAATGTGTTCACACCGCAGGAATTCAAGAATCTAGCCAGATCTGCAGCCGAAGAAGTCTGGGGATTCTTATCATGGATGGGAAATATATTCTCAATTTGTGGTTTCTGTTATACCGCATTTTGTGTAGTAATATACATAACAAATGTAATCAACAACTACTTGTCTCTAAAAAAGTTAACAGAGGACCATCCAAAAAGAAAGAAGATTCTATTGTCGAGTCTATGGCAGAATCTTGCGCACAAATATTTGATCCAATTGTCAAGGACAGATCAACCAGTTCAACCAATCACACTAGAGGAAGTGATTGCATCAGCACCGAAAGAGGAGGACATTTTTCTGGAAAAACATCATCCAGCGATTCCAACCAATGAACCTCATGTCTACCCTAATCTGCCAGGACAACCATCCAAAAGACTGTGTAATAAAATAGACTGCAAAGAACCAAGACTGTGTAGTTAAGTGAATGGTGATGTGCATTAGTTTTAAGATTTTGTAAAATTATATAATAAGGTCGAGTTATACTTATTGTTTTGATAAAACCAATTCATTAACGTTGTCACTTAAAGAATTGCTTTTCTCTAAAGGGGGGAGTAATGTAATAAGAGCAAGAAAACCGTTAATAAATGACTTCGTGGGAGAATTTTTAGACCACCACTTTGTTTAGATTCTCACGAATTTTTTCATATTTTTATGGGTTTTCTTAAAACTAATCTTACATTTGGTTATCGTAAAATAGTCGTAAAATACAAAATTTATTTTAAAAATTACTTATCCTAATCTAAACGTTCGTTGATTTTTTTTAACACATGTGATCTTTTCGAACCCTTATCTAGTGTCAGAGTGTGGTCGCACAGTGGGTTCGAAGTTTAAATAGTGATATTTTAATATAGAACTTATTCAGTAATTAAATTAAATTAATTAAAGGAAAATGTAATAATTTACTCCAACATGAAATTTTAGAGAATTGTAACTTTGTTCTTTTATTTTTTTTGTCTTATTTAAGTTAATGAATTGATTTTTAAA
This sequence comes from Aethina tumida, assembly GCF_024364675.1. Lineage (NCBI taxonomy): Eukaryota > Metazoa > Arthropoda > Insecta > Coleoptera > Nitidulidae > Aethina > Aethina tumida. Next base: position 2,711,636 of record NC_065442.1, read on the forward strand.
AGATTGAAAAATGTTTGTAAGTACAATGGTTTTTCCTTATGCAAGCAACATCAAAATTATAGTTATATTGTAATAATGTATTGTATTGAATTATGAATTGCATAAGGTTTTTTAGACCAAGTACATGAAAGTTAGAGTAGGGACATGACAGGGAAACATGTCGATCAATTTGGCAACAATGTTGTTCAGGACTGAAAAGTATGTTTTTAACAAACAACCCTATTGGTTGGAATAAAATCTCTGTGGGGGAGATTTCAGTACTTCGGTACCACCCTTTTCTCACCCCACTTAATTCTGAAATTATAAAACCTTAAGTTTCAGTAGTTTCAGTAGATTTTATTCGAAACTTTCATTACAGTATTTTCTGTCCGTTCACGCACAGTAATTACTTGTGATTGTTTTGTGTTTTTTCTTTGTGTGGTGCATACTTACGTAAGTCCTACTGTTTATTTCACGTGTTAAAGTTTAAGTTCAAATCAAACAGCCTTTTTGCCAAATTTCGAGTAATGAAATTTATTCATTTTCAATTAAACTTTTATTTGTTCTTTATTTTTCCTTGTTATATTTGTTGTTTATAAATAGATAGTTTATTTTTGTTAAATCGAGTTTTATTGGCGTATTCTAAAAATACATAAACAGTAAGACAAGTAAGTATATTTGAAATTATCCGGGATCGGTACGCGAACGCGAGTTTGTGCGTGTATTTCATTCTACACAGTACCCAGCTCACCAAGAAGTACAACAGTAACAAAAGGTTAGTGACACTATAATTTAAACTATTATAGAAATGTATAGTCAGGCATGTGCAAAAATAAATATAGGATAAAATCGCTCCCTTTAACCTGATGTAACGAGTCTTTCAAAAAGACTTCAGGTACAAATCATTCGAGTAAAGTTTACCTATGCACCCGTTACATTCTTTAGATTCTTTAGATTCTTTAGATTCTTTAGATTCTTTAGATTCTTTAGATTCCTTAGATTCTTTAGATTGTTTACATCCTTTAAATTCTTTAGATTCTACAGATTCTTTAGGTTCTTTAGATTCTTTAGATTCTTTAGATTCTTTAGATTCTTTAGATTCTTTAGATTCTTTAGATTCTTTAGATTTTTTAGATTCTTTAGATTCTTTAGATCCTTTATATACTTTAAATTCTTTAGATTCTTTAGATTCTTTAGATTCTTTAGATCCTTTATATTCTTTAGATTCTTTAGATTCTTTAGATTCTTTAGATTCTTTAGATTCTTTGGATTCTTTAGATTCTTTAGATTCTTTAGATTCTTTAGATTCTTTAGATTCTTTAGATTCTTTAGATTCTTTAGATTCTTTAGATTCTTTAGATTCTTTAGATTCTTTAGATTCTTTAGATTCTTTATATTCTTTAGATTCTTTAGATCTTTTAGATACTTTGGATTTTTTAGATTCTTTAGAATTTTTAGATTCTTTAGATTCTTTAGATTTTTTAGATTCTTTAGATTTTTTAGATTCTTTAGATTCTTTAGATTCTTTAGATTCTTTAGATTCTTTAGATTCTTTAGATTCTTTAGATGCTTTAGATTCTTTAAATTCATTAGATTTTTTAGATTTTTTAGATTTTTTAGATTCTTTAGATTCTTTAGATTCTTTAGATTCTTTAGATTCTTTAGATCATTTAGATTCTTTAGATCCTTTAGATTCTTTGGATTCTTTAGGTTCTTTAGAATTTTTGATTCCTTAGAATCTTTAGATTCATTAGATTCTTTAGATTCTTTAGAATCTTTAGAAACTTTAGATCCTTTAGATTATTTAGATTCTTTAGATTCTTTAGACTCTTTTGATTCTTTAGATTCTTTGGATTCTTTAGATTCTTTAGTTTCTTTAGATTCTTTAGATTCTTTAGATTCTTTATATTCTTTAGATTCTTTAGATTCTTTAGATTCTTTAGATTCTTTAGATTCATTAGATTCTTTAGATTCTTTAAATTTTTTAGTTTCTTTAGATTCTTTAGATTCATTAGATTCATTAGATTCTTTAGATTCTTTAGATTCTTTAGATTCTTTAGATTCTTTAGATTCTGTAGATTATTTAGATTCTTTAGAATCTTTAGAATCTTTAGATTCTTTTGATTTTTAAATTCTTTAGATCCTTTAGATTCTTTAGATATTTTAGATGCTTTGGATTCTTTGGAAACTTTATATTCTTTAGATTCTTTAGATCCTTTAGATACTTTAGATCCTTTGGATTATTTAGATTCTTTTGATTCTATAGATTCTTTATTTTCTTTAGATTCTTTAGATTCTTTAGATTCTTTAGATTCTTTAGATTCTTTAGATTCTTTAGATTCTTTAGATTCTTTAGATTCTTTAGATTCTTTAGATTCTTTAGATTCTTTAGATTCTTTAGATTCTTTAGATTCTTTAGATTCTTTAGATTCTTTAGATTCTTTAGATTCTTTAGATTCTTTAGATTCTTTAGATTCTTTAGATTCTTTAGATTCTTTAGATTCTTTAGATTCTTTAGATTCTTTAGATTCTTTAGATTCTTTAGATTCTGTAGATTATTTAGATTCTTTAGAATCTTTAGATTCTTTAGATTCTTTAGATTTTTTAGATTCATTAGATCCTTTAGATTCTTTAGAATCCTTAGATCCTTTAGATTATTTTAATTTTTTAGATTCTTTAGTTTCTTTAGATCCTTTGTGTTCTTTAGATTTTTTAGATTCTTTAGATTCTTTAGATTCTTTAGATTCTTTAGATTCTTTAGATTCTTTAGATTCTTTAGATTCTTTAGATTCTTTAGATTCTTTAGATCCTTTAGATTCTTTAGAATCCTTAGATTCTTTAGATTATTTTGATTTTTTAGATTCTTTAGTTTCTTTATATCCTTTGTGTTTTTAGATTCTTTAGATTCTTTAGATTCTTTAGATTCTTTAGATTCTTTAGATTTTTTAGATTCTTTAGATTCTTTAGATTCTTTAGATTCTTTAGATTCTTTAGATTCTTTAGATTCTTTAGATTCTTTAGATTCTTTAGATTCTTTAGATTCTTTAGATTCTTTAGATTCTTTAGATTCTTCAGATTCTTTAGATTCTTTAGATTCTTTAGATTCTTTAGATTCTTTAGATTCTTCAGATTCTTTAGATTCTTTAGATTCTTTAGTTTCTTTAGATTCTTTAGATTCTTTAGATTCTTTAGATTCTTTAGATTCTTTAGATTCTTTAGATTCTTTAGATTCTTTAGATTCTTTAGATTCTTTAGATTCTTTAGATTCTTTAGATTCTTTAGATTCTTTAGATTCTTTAGATTCTTTAGATTCTTTAGATTCTTTAGATTCTTTAGATTCTTTAGATTCTTTAGATTCTTTAGATTCTTTAGATTCTTTAGATTCTTTAGATTCTTTAGATTCTTTAGATTCTTTAGAATTTTTAGATTCTTTAGATTCTTTAGATTCTTTAGATTCTTTAGATTCTTTAGATTATTTAGATTCTTTAGATTCTTTAGATTCTTTAGAATAATTAGATTCTTTAGATTTTTTAGATTCTTTAGATACTTTAGATTCTTTAGATCCTTTAGATTCTTTAGATTCTTTAGATTCTTTAGATTCTTTGGATTCTTTAGATTCTTTATATTCTTTAGTCTCTTTAGATTCTTTAGATTCTTTAGATTTTTTAGATTCTTTAGATTCTTTAGATTCTTTAGATTCTTTAGATTTTTTAGATCTTTTAGATACTTTGGATTTTTTAGATACTTTAGAATTTTTAGATTCTTTAGATTCTTTAGATTTTTTAGATTCTTTAGATTTTTTAGATTCTTTAGATCCTTTAGATTCTTTAGATTCTTTAGAATCATTAGATTCTTTAGATTCTTTAGATTCTTTAGATGCTTTAGATTCTTTAAATTCATTAGATTTTTTAGATTTTTTAGATTCTTTAGATTCTTTAGATTCTTTAGATTCTTTAGATTCTTTAGATTCTTTAGATTCTTTAGATTCTTTAGATTCTTTAGAATCTTTAGATTCTTTAGATTCTTTAGATTCTTTAGATTCTTTAGATTCTTTATATTCTTTAGATCCTTTAGATTCTTTAGATTTTTAGATTCTTTAGATAATTTAGAATCCTTAGATTCTTTAGATTTTTTAGATTCTTTAAATTCTTTAGATTCTTTAGATTCTTTAGATTCTTTAGATTCTTTAGATTCTTTAGATTCTTTAGATTTTTTAGATTCTTTAGATTCTTTAGATTCTTTAGATTCTTTAGATTCTTTAGATTCTTTAGATTCTTTAGATTCTTTAGATCCCTTAGATTCTTTAGATTGTTTACATCCTTTGAATTCTTTAGATTCTACAGATTCTTTAGGTTCTTTAGATTCTTTAGATTCTTTAGATTCTTTAGATTCTTTAGATTCTTTAGATTCTTTAGATTCTTTAGATTCTTTAGATTTTTTAGATTCTTTAGATTCTTTAGATCCTTTATATACTTTAAATTCTTTAGATTCTTTAGATTCTTTAGATTCTTTAGATTCTTTAGATTCTTTAGATTCTTTAGATTCTTTAGATTCTTTAGATTCTTTAGATTCTTTAGAACCATTAGATTCTTTAGATTCTTTAGATTCTTTAGATATTTTAGATTCTTTAGATTCTTTAGTTTCTTTAGATTCTTTAGATTCTTTAGATTCTTTAGATTCTTCAGATTCTTTAGATTCTTTAGATTCTTTAGATTCTTTAGATTCTTTAGATTCTTTAGATTCTTTAGATTCTTTAGATTCTTTAGATTTCTTATATTCTTTAGATCCTTTATATTCTTTAGATTCTATAGATTCTTTAGATTCTTTATATACTTTAAATTTTTTAGATTCTTTGGATTTTTTAGATTCTTTAGATTCTTTAGATTTTTTAGATTCTTTAGATTTTTTAGATTCTTTAGAATTTTTAGATCCTTTAGATTCTTTAGAATCTTTAGATATTTTAGATTCTTTAGATTCTTTAGATTCTTTAGATTCTTTAGATTCTTTGGATTCTTTAGATTCTTTAGATTCTTTAGATTCTTTAGATCCTTTAGATTCTTTAGATCCTTTAGATTCTTTGGATTCTTTAGGTTCTTTAGAATTTTTAGATTCTTTAGTTTCTTTAGATTCTTTAGATACTTTAGATTCTTTAGATTCTTTAGATTTTTTAGATTCTTTAGATACCTTAGATTCTTTAGATTCTTTAGATTTTTTAGATTCTTTAGATACTTTAGATTCTTTAGGTTCTTTAGAATTTTTAGATTCTTTAGTTTCTTTAGATTCTTTAGATACTTTAGATTCTTTAGATTATTTAGATTTTTTATATTCTTTAGATACTTTAGATTCTTTAGATTCTTTAGATTCCTTAGATTCTTTAGATTGTTTACATCCTTTAAATTCTTTAGATTCTACAGATTCTTTAGGTTCTTTAGATTCTTTAGATTCTTTAGATTCTTTAGATTCTTTAGATTCTTTAGATTCTTTAGATTCTTTAGATTCTTTAGATTCTTTAGATTCTTTAGATTTTTTAGATTCTTTAGATTCTTTAGATCCTTTATATATTTTAAATTCTTTAAATTCTTTAAATTCTTTAGATTCTTTAGATTCTTTAGATTCTTTAGATTCTTTAGATTCTTTAGATTCTTTAGATTCTTTAGATTCTTTAGATTCTTTAGATTCTTTGGATTCTTTAGATTCTTTAGATTCTTTAGATTCTTTAGATTCTTTAGATTCTTTAGATTCTTTAGATTCTTTAGATTCTTTAGATTCTTTAGATTCTTTAGATTCTTTAGATTTCTTATATTCTTTAGATCCTTTATATTCTTTAGATTCTATAGATTCTTTAGATTCTTTATATACTTTAAATTCTTTAGATTCTTTAGATTCTTTAGATTTTTTAGATTTTTTAGATTCTTTAGATTCTTTAGATTCTTTAGATTCTTTAGATTCTTTAGATTCTTTAGATTCTTTAGATTCTTTAGATTCTTTAGATTCTTTAGATTCTTTAGATTCTTTAGATTCTTTAGATTCTTTAGATTCTTTAGATTCTTTAGATGCTTTAGATTCTTTAAATTCATTAGATTTTTTAGATTTTTTAGATTCTTTAGATTCTTTAGATTCTTTAGATACTTTAGATTCTTTAGATTCTTTAGATTCTTTAGATTCTTTAGATTCTTTAGATTCTTTAGATTCTTTAGATTCTTTAGATTCTTTAGATTCTTTAGATTCTTTAGATTCTTTAGATGCTTTAGATTCTTTAAATTCATTAGATTTTTTAGATTTTTTAGATTCTTTAGATTCTTTAGATTCTTTAGATACTTTAGATTCTTTAGATACTTTAGATTCTTTAGATTCTTTAGATTCTTTAGATTCTTTAGATTCTTTAGATTCTTTAGATTCTTTAGATTCTTTAGATTCTTTAGATTCTTTAGATTCTTTAGATTCTTTAGATTCTTTAGATTCTTTAGATTCTTTAGATTCTTTAGATTCTTTAGATTCTTTAGATTCTTTAGATTCTTTAGATTCTTTAGATTCTTTAGATTCTTTAGATGCTTTAGATTCTTTAAATTCATTAGATTTTTTAGATTTTTTAGATTCTTTAGATTCTTTAGATTCTTTAAATTCTTTAGATTCTTTAGATTCTTTAGATTCTTTAGATTCTTTAGATTCTTTAGATTCTTTAGATTTTTTAGATTCTTTAGATTCTTTAGATTCTTTAGATTCTTTAGATTCTTTAGATTCTTTAGATTCTTTAGATTCTTTAGATCCCTTAGATTCTTTAGATTGTTTACATCCTTTGAATTCTTTAGATTCTACAGATTCTTTAGGTTCTTTAGATTCTTTAGTTTCTTTAGATTCTTTAGATTCTTTAGATTCTTTAGATTCTTTAGATTCTTTAGATTCTTTAGATTTTTTAGATTCTTTAGATTCTTTAGATCCTTTATATACTTTAAATTCTTTAGATTCTTTAGATTCTTTAGATTCTTTAGATTCTTTAGATTCTTTAGATTCTTTAGATTCTTTAGATTCTTTAGATTCTTTAGATTCTTTAGAACCATTAGATTCTTTAGATTCTTTAGATTCTTTAGATATTTTAGATTCTTTAGATTCTTTAGTTTCTTTAGATTCTTTAGATTCTTTAGATTCTTTAGATTCTTCAGATTCTTTAGATTCTTTAGATTCTTTAGATTCTTTAGATTCTTTAGATTCTTTAGATTCTTTAGATTCTTTAGATTCTTTAGATTCTTTAGATTCTTTAGATTCTTTAGATTCTTTAGATTCTTTAGATTCTTTAGATTTCTTATATTCTTTAGATCCTTTATATTCTTTAGATTCTATAGATTCTTTAGATTCTTTATATACTTTAAATTCTTTAGATTCTTTAGATTCTTTAGATTTTTTAGATTTTTTAGATTCTTTAGATTCTTTAGATTCTTTAGATTCTTTAGATTCTTTAGATTCTTTAGATTCTTTAGATTCTTTAGATTCTTTAGATTCTTTAGATTCTTTAGATTCTTTAGATTCTTTAGATTCTTTAGATTCTTTAGATTCTTTAGATGCTTTAGATTCTTTAAATTCATTAGATTTTTTAGATTTTTTAGATTCTTTAGATTCTTTAGATTCTTTAGATACTTTAGATTCTTTAGATTCTTTAGATTCTTTAGATTCTTTAGATTCTTTAGATTCTTTAGATTCTTTAGATTCTTTAGATTCTTTAGATTCTTTAGATTCTTTAGATTCTTTAGATTCTTTAGATGCTTTAGATTCTTTAAATTCATTAGATTTTTTAGATTTTTTAGATTCTTTAGATTCTTTAGATTCTTTAGATACTTTAGATTCTTTAGATACTTTAGATTCTTTAGATTCTTTAGATTCTTTAGATTCTTTAGATTCTTTAGATTCTTTAGATTCTTTAGATTCTTTAGATTCTTTAGATTCTTTAGATTCTTTAGATTCTTTAGATTCTTTAGATTCTTTAGATTCTTTAGATTCTTTAGATTCTTTAGATTCTTTAGATTCTTTAGATTCTTTAGATTCTTTAGATTCTTTAGATTCTTTAGATTCTTTAGATTCTTTAGATTCTTTAGATTCTTTAGATTCTTTAGATTCTTTAGATTCTTTGGATTCTTTAGGTTCTTTAGATTCTTTAGATTCTTTAGATTCTTTAGATTCTTTAGATTCTTTAGATTCTTTAGATTCTTTAGATTCTTTAGATTCTTTAGATTCTTTAGATTCTTTAGATTCTTTAGATTCTTTAGATTCTTTAGATTCTTTAGATTCTTTAGATTCTTTAGATTCTTTAGATTCTTTAGATTCTTTAGATTCTTTAGATTCTTTAGATCCTTTGGATTCTTTAGATTCTTTAGTTTCTTTTGATTCTTTAGATTCTTTAGATTTTTAAATTCTTTAGATCCTTTAGATTCTTTAGATATTTTAGATTATTTGGATTCTTTGGAAACTTTATATTCTTTAGATTCTTTAGATCCTTTAGATTCTTTAGATCCTTTAGATTATTTAGATTCTTTAGATTTTTTAGATTCTTTAGATTTTTTAGATTCTTTAGATTCTTTAGATTCTATAGATTCTTTAGATTCTTTAGATTCTTTAGATTTATTTAGATTCTTTAGATTCTTTAGTTTCTTTAGATTCTTTAGATTCTTTAGATTTTATAGATTCTTTAGATTCTTTAGATTCTTTAGATTCTTTAGATTCTTTAGATTTTTTGGATTCTTTAGATTCTTTAGATCCTTTAAATTCTTTAGATTCTTTAGATTCTATAGATTCATTAGATCCTTTAGATTCTTTAGGTTCTTTAGATTCTTTAGATTCTTTAGATTCTTTAGATTCTTTAGATACTTTAGATTCTTTAGATTCTTTAGATTCTTTAGATTCTTTAGATTCTTTAGATTCTTTAGATTCTTTAGATTCTTTAGTTTCTTTAGATTCTTTAGATTCTTTAGATTCTTTAGATTCTTTAGATTCTTTAGTTTCTTTTGATTCTTTAGATTCTTTAGAATTTTAAATTCTTTAGATCCTTTAGATTCTTTAGATATTTTAGATTATTTGGATTCTTTGGAAACTTTATATTCTTTAGATTCTTTAGATCCTTTAGATTCTTTAGATCCTTTAGATTATTTAGATTCTTTAGATTCTTTAGATTTTTTAGATTCTTTAGATTTTTTAGATTCTTTAGATTCTTTAGATTCTATAGATTCTATAGATTCTTTAGATTCTTTAGATTCTTTAGATTCTTTAGATTCTTTAGATTCTTTAGATTCTTTAGATTCTTTAGATTCTTTAGATTCTTTAGATTCTTTAGATTCTTTAGATTCTTTAGATTCTTTAGATTCTTTAGATTCTTTAGATTCTTTAGATTCTTTAGATTCTTTAGATTCTGTAGATTCTTTAGATTCTTTAGATTCTTTAGATTCTTTAGATTCTTTAGATTCTTTAGATTCTTTAGATTCTTTAGATTCTTTAGATTCTTTAGATTCTTTAGATTCTTTAGATTCTTTAGATTCTTTAGATTCTTTAGATTCTTTAGATTCTTTAGATTCTTTAGATTCTTTATATTTTTTGGATTCTTTAGATTCTTTAGATTCTTTAGATTCTTTAGATCCTTTAGATTCTTTGGATTCTTTGGATTCTTTAGGTTCTTTAGAATTTTTAAATACGTTAGAATCTTTAGATTCTTTAGATACTTTAGATTCTTTAGATTCTTTAGATTCTATAGAATCTTTAGATACTTTAGATTCTTTAGATTCATTAGATTCTTTAGATTCTTTAGATTCTTTAGATTCTTTTGATTCTTTAGATTCTTTAGATTCTTTAGATTCTTTAGATTCTTTAGATCTTTTAGATTCTTTAGATTCTTTAGATTTTTTAGATTCTTTAGATTCTTTAGATTCTTTAGATTCTTTGGATTCTTTAGATTCTTTAGATTCTTTAGATTCTTTAGATTCTTTAGATTTTTTAGATTCTTTAGATACTTTAGATTCTTTTGATTCTTTAGATTCTTTAGATTCTTTAGATTCTTTAGATTCTTTAGATTCTTTAGATTCTTTAGATTCTTTAGATTCTTTAGATTCTTTAGATTCTTTAGATTCTTTAGATTCTTTAGATTCTTTAGATTCTTTAGATTCTTTAGATTCTTTAGATTCTTTAGATTCTTTAGATTCTTTATATTCTTTAGATTCTTTAGATTCTTTAGATTCTTTAGATTTTTTAGATTCTTTAGATTCTTTAGATTCTTTAGATTCTTTAGATTCTTTAGATTCTTTAGATTCTTTAGATTCTTTAGATCTGTTAGATAATTTGGATTTTTTAGATCCTTTAGAATTTTTAGATTCTTTAGATTCTTTAGATTCTTTAGAATCATTAGATTCTTTTGATTCCTTAGATTCTTTAGATTCTTTGGATTCTTTAAATTCTTTATATTCTTTAGATTCTTTAGATACTTTAGATTTTTAGATTCTTTATATACTTTAAATTCTTTAGATCCTTTAGATCCTTTAGATTCTTTAGATTCTTTAGATTCTTTAGATTCTTTAAATTCTTTAGATTCTTTAGATTCTTTAGATTCTTTAGATTCTTTAGATTCTTTAGATTCTTTAGATTCTTTAGATTCTTTAGATTCTTTAGATTCTTTAGATTCTTTAGATTTTTTAGATTCTTTATATTCTTTAGATTCTTTAGATTCTTTAGATTCTTTAAATTCTTTAGATTTTTTAGATTCTTTAGATTCTTTAGATTCTTTAGATTCTTTAAATTCTTTAGTTTCTTTAGATTCTTTAGATTCTTTAGATTCTTTAGATTCCTTAGATTCTTTAGATTCTTTATATCCTTTAGATTCTTTAGATTATATAGATTCTTTAGGTTCTTTAGATTCTTTAGATTCTTTAGATTCTTTAGATTCTTTAGATTCTTTAGATTCTTTAGATTCTTTAGATTCTTTAGATTCTTTAGATTCTTTAGATTCTTTAGATTCTTTAGATTCTTTAGTTTCTTTAGATTCTTTAGATTCTTTAGATTCTTTAGATTCTTTAGATTCTTTAGATTCTTTAGATCTTTTAGATAATTTGGATTTTTTAGATTCTTTAGAATTTTTAGATTCTTTAGATTCTTTAGATTCTTTAGAATCATTAAATTCTTTTGATTCCTTAGATTCTTTAGATTCTTTAGATTCTTTAAATTCTTTAGATTTTTTAGATTCTTTAGATTCTTTAGATTCTTTAGATTCTTTAGATTCTTTAAATTCTTTAGATTCTTTAGATTCTTTAGATTTTTTAGATTCTTTATATTCTTTAGATTCTTTAGATTCTTTAGATTCTTTAAATTCTTTAGATTTTTTAGATTCTTTAGATTCCTTAGATTCTTTAGATTCTTTATATCCTTTAGATTCTTTAGATTCTTTAGATTCTTTAGATTCTTTAGATTCTTTATATTCTTTAGATTCTTTAGATTCTTTAGATTCTTTAAATTCTTTAGATTTATTAGATTCTTTAGATTCTTTAGATTCTTTAGATTCTTTAAATTCTTTAGTTTCTTTAGATTCTTTAGATTCTTTAGATTCTTTAGATTCCTTAGATTCTTTAGATTCTCTATATCCTTTAGATTCTTTAGATTCTATAGATTCCTTATATTCTTTAGATCCTTTATATTCTTTAGATTCATTAGATTCTTTAGATTCTTTAGATTCTTTAGATTTTTTAAATTCTTTAGATTCTTCAGTTTCTTTAGATTCTTTAGATTGTTTAGATTCTTTAGATTCTTTAGATTCTTTAGATTCTTTAGATTCTTTAGATTTTTTAGATTCTTTAGATTCTTTAGATTCTTTAGATTCTTTTGATTCTTTTGATTCTTTAGATTCTTTAGAATTTTAAATTCTTTAGATCCTTTAGATTCTTTAGATATTTTAGATGCTATGGATTCTTTGGAAACTTTATATTCTTTAGATTCTTTAGATCCTTTAGATTCTTTAGATCCTTTAGATTATTTAGATTCTTTAGATTCTATAGATTCTTTAGATTCTTTAGATTCTTTAGATTCTTTAGATTCTTTAGATTCTTTAGATTCTTTAGATTCTTTAGATTCTTTAGATTCTTTAGATTCTTTAGATTCTTTAGATCTTTTAGATTCTTTGAATTCTTTAGATTCTTTAGAATTTTTAGATTCTTTAGATTCTTTAGATTCTTTAGTTTCATTAGATTCTTTAGATTCTTTAGATTCTTTGGATTCTTTAGATTCTTTAGATTCTTTAGATTCTTTAGATTCTTTAGATTCTTTAGATTCTTTAGATTCTTTAGATTCTTTAGATTCTTTAGATTCTTTAGATTCTTTAGATTCTTTAGATTCTTTAGATTCTTTAGATTCTTTAGATTCTTTAGATTCTTTAGATTCTTTAGATTCTTTAGATTCTTTAGATTCTTTAGATTCTTTAGATTCTTTAGATTCTTTGGATTCTTTAGATTCTTTAGATTCTTTAGATTCTTTAGATCCTTTAGATTCTTTAGATACTTTAGATTCTTTGGATTCTGTAGGTTCTTTAGAATTTTTGATTCCTTAGAATCTTTAGATTCATTAGATACTTTAGATTCTTTAGAATCTACAGAAACTTTAGATTCTTTAGATCCTTTAGTTTTTTAGATCCTTTGTGTTCTTTAGATTTTTTAGTTCCTTTAGATTCTTTAGATTTTTTAGATTCTTTAGAATCTTTAGATCCTTTATATTTTTTAGAATCTTTAGATTTTATAGATTCTTTTGATTTTTTAGATTCTTTAGTTTCTTTAGATCCTTTGTGTTTTTTAGATTCTTTAGATTCTTTAGACTCTTTTGATTCTTTAGATTCTTTAGATTCTTTAGATTCTTTAGTTTCTTTAGATTCTTTAGATTCTTTAGATTCTTTATATTCTTTAGATTCTTTAGATTCTTTAGATTCTTTAGATTCTTTACATTCTTTAGATTATTTAAATTTTTTAGATTCTTTAGATTCTTTAGTTTCATTAGATTCATTAGATTCTTTAGATTCTTTAAATTCTTTAGATTCTTTAGATACTTTAGATTCTTTAGATACTTTAGATTCTATAGATCCTTTAGATTTTTAGATTCTTTAAATTCTTTAGATTATTTAGATTCTTTAGATTCTTTAGATTCTTTAGATTCTGTAGATTCTTTAGATTCTTTAGATTCTTTAGATTCTTTAGATTCTTTAGATTCTTTAGATTCTTTAGAATCTTTAGATTCTTTAGATTCTTTAGATTCTTTAGATTTTTTAGATACTTTTGATTCTTTTGATTCTTTAGATACTTTAGATTTTTAAATTCTTTAGATCCTTTAGATTCTTAAGATATTTTAGATGCTTTGGATTCTTTGGAAACTTTATATTCTTTAGATTCTTTAGATCTTTTAGATTCTTTAGATCCTTTAGATTATTTAGATTCTTTTGATTCTATAGATTCTTTAGATTCTTTAGATTCTTTAGATTCTTTAGATTCTTTAGATTCTTTAGATTCTTTAGATTCTTTAGATTCTTTAGATTCTTTAGATATTTTAGATTATTTGGATTCTTTGGAAACTTTATATTCTTTAGATTCTTTAGATCCTTTAGATTCTTTAGATCCTTTAGATTATTTAGATTCTTTAGATTCTTTAGATTTTTTAGATTCTTTAGATTTTTTAGATTCTTTAGATTCTTTAGATTCTATAGATTCTATAGATTCTTTAGATTCTTTAGATTCTTTAGATTCTTTAGATTCTTTAGATTCTTTAGATTCTTTAGATTCTTTAGATTCTTTAGATTCTTTAGATTCTTTAGATTCTTTAGATTCTTTAGATTCTTTAGATTCTTTAGATTCTTTAGATTCTTTAGATTCTTTAGATTCTTTAGATTCTTTAGATTCTGTAGATTCTTTAGATTCTTTAGATTCTTTAGATTCTTTAGATTCTTTAGATTCTTTAGATTCTTTAGATTCTTTAGATTCTTTAGATTCTTTAGATTCTTTAGATTCTTTAGATTCTTTAGATTCTTTAGATTCTTTAGATTCTTTAGATTCTTTAGATTCTTTAGATTCTTTATATTTTTTGGATTCTTTAGATTCTTTAGATTCTTTAGATTCTTTAGATCCTTTAGATTCTTTGGATTCTTTGGATTCTTTAGGTTCTTTAGAATTTTTAAATACGTTAGAATCTTTAGATTCTTTAGATTCTTTAGATTCTTTAGATTCTTTAGATTCTATAGAATCTTTAGATACTTTAGATTCTTTAGATTCATTAGATTCTTTAGATTCTTTAGATTCTTTAGATTCTTTTGATTCTTTAGATTCTTTAGATTCTTTAGATTCTTTAGATTCTTTAGATTCTTTAGATCTTTTAGATTCTTTAGATTCTTTAGATTTTTTAGATTCTTTAGATTCTTTAGATTCTTTAGATTCTTTGGATTCTTTAGATTCTTTAGATTCTTTAGATTCTTTAGATTCTTTAGATTCTTTAGATTCTTTAGATACTTTAGATTCTTTTGATTCTTTAGATTCTTTAGATTCTTTAGATTCTTTAGATTCTTTAGATTCTTTAGATTCTTTAGATTCTTTAGATTCTTTAGATTCTTTAGATTCTTTAGATTCTTTAGATTCTTTAGATTCTTTAGATTCTTTAGATTCTTTAGATTCTTTAGATTCTTTAGATTCTTTAGATTCTTTAGATTCTTTATATTCTTTAGATTCTTTAGATTCTTTAGATTCTTTAGATTTTTTAGATTCTTTAGATTCTTTAGATTCTTTAGATTCTTTAGATTCTTTAGATTCTTTAGATTCTTTAGATTCTTTAGATCTGTTAGATAATTTGGATTTTTTAGATCCTTTAGAATTTTTAGATTCTTTAGATTCTTTAGATTCTTTAGAATCATTAGATTCTTTTGATTCCTTAGATTCTTTAGATTCTTTGGATTCTTTAAATTCTTTATATTCTTTAGATTCTTTAGATACTTTAGATTTTTAGATTCTTTATATACTTTAAATTCTTTAGATCCTTTAGATCCTTTAGATTCTTTAGATTCTTTAGATTCTTTAGATTCTTTAAATTCTTTAGATTCTTTAGATTCTTTAGATTTTTTAGATTCTTTAGATTCTTTAGATTCTTTAGATTCTTTAGATTCTTTAGATTCTTTAGATTCTTTAGATTCTTTAGATTTTTTAGATTCTTTATATTCTTTAGATTCTTTAGATTCTTTAGATTCTTTAAATTCTTTAGATTTTTTAGATTCTTTAGATTCTTTAGATTCTTTAGATTCTTTAAATTCTTTAGTTTCTTTAGATTCTTTAGATTCTTTAGATTCTTTAGATTCCTTAGATTCTTTAGATTCTTTATATCCTTTAGATTCTTTAGATTATATAGATTCTTTAGGTTCTTTAGATTCTTTAGATTCTTTAGATTCTTTAGATTCTTTAGATTCTTTAGATTCTTTAGATTCTTTAGATTCTTTAGATTCTTTAGATTCTTTAGATTCTTTAGATTCTTTAGATTCTTTAGTTTCTTTAGATTCTTTAGATTCTTTAGATTCTTTAGATTCTTTAGATTCTTTAGATTCTTTAGATCTTTTAGATAATTTGGATTTTTTAGATTCTTTAGAATTTTTAGATTCTTTAGATTCTTTAGATTCTTTAGAATCATTAAATTCTTTTGATTCCTTAGATTCTTTAGATTCTTTAGATTCTTTAAATTCTTTAGATTTTTTAGATTCTTTAGATTCTTTAGATTCTTTAGATTCTTTAGATTCTTTAAATTCTTTAGATTCTTTAGATTCTTTAGATTTTTTAGATTCTTTATATTCTTTAGATTCTTTAGATTCTTTAGATTCTTTAAATTCTTTAGATTTTTTAGATTCTTTAGATTCCTTAGATTCTTTAGATTCTTTATATCCTTTAGATTCTTTAGATTCTTTAGATTCTTTAGATTCTTTAGATTCTTTATATTCTTTAGATTCTTTAGATTCTTTAGATTCTTTAAATTCTTTAGATTTATTAGATTCTTTAGATTCTTTAGATTCTTTAGATTCTTTAAATTCTTTAGTTTCTTTAGATTCTTTAGATTCTTTAGATTCTTTAGATTCCTTAGATTCTTTAGATTCTCTATATCCTTTAGATTCTTTAGATTCTATAGATTCCTTATATTCTTTAGATCCTTTATATTCTTTAGATTCATTAGATTCTTTAGATTCTTTAGATTCTTTAGATTTTTTAAATTCTTTAGATTCTTCAGTTTCTTTAGATTCTTTAGATTGTTTAGATTCTTTAGATTCTTTAGATTCTTTAGATTCTTTAGATTCTTTAGATTTTTTAGATTCTTTAGATTCTTTAGATTCTTTAGATTCTTTTGATTCTTTTGATTCTTTAGATTCTTTAGAATTTTAAATTCTTTAGATCCTTTAGATTCTTTAGATATTTTAGATGCTATGGATTCTTTGGAAACTTTATATTCTTTAGATTCTTTAGATCCTTTAGATTCTTTAGATCCTTTAGATTATTTAGATTCTTTAGATTCTATAGATTCTTTAGATTCTTTAGATTCTTTAGATTCTTTAGATTCTTTAGATTCTTTAGATTCTTTAGATTCTTTAGATTCTTTAGATTCTTTAGATTCTTTAGATTCTTTAGATCTTTTAGATTCTTTGAATTCTTTAGATTCTTTAGAATTTTTAGATTCTTTAGATTCTTTAGATTCTTTAGTTTCATTAGATTCTTTAGATTCTTTAGATTCTTTGGATTCTTTAGATTCTTTAGATTCTTTAGATTCTTTAGATTCTTTAGATTCTTTAGATTCTTTAGATTCTTTAGATTCTTTAGATTCTTTAGATTCTTTAGATTCTTTAGATTCTTTAGATTCTTTAGATTCTTTAGATTCTTTAGATTCTTTAGATTCTTTAGATTCTTTAGATTCTTTAGATTCTTTAGATTCTTTAGATTCTTTAGATTCTTTAGATTCTTTAGATTCTTTAGATTCTTTGGATTCTTTAGATTCTTTAGATTCTTTAGATTCTTTAGATCCTTTAGATTCTTTAGATACTTTAGATTCTTTGGATTCTGTAGGTTCTTTAGAATTTTTGATTCCTTAGAATCTTTAGATTCATTAGATACTTTAGATTCTTTAGAATCTACAGAAACTTTAGATTCTTTAGATCCTTTAGTTTTTTAGATCCTTTGTGTTCTTTAGATTTTTTAGTTCCTTTAGATTCTTTAGATTTTTTAGATTCTTTAGAATCTTTAGATCCTTTATATTTTTTAGAATCTTTAGATTTTATAGATTCTTTTGATTTTTTAGATTCTTTAGTTTCTTTAGATCCTTTGTGTTTTTTAGATTCTTTAGATTCTTTAGACTCTTTTGATTCTTTAGATTCTTTAGATTCTTTAGATTCTTTAGTTTCTTTAGATTCTTTAGATTCTTTAGATTCTTTATATTCTTTAGATTCTTTAGATTCTTTAGATTCTTTAGATTCTTTACATTCTTTAGATTATTTAAATTTTTTAGATTCTTTAGATTCTTTAGTTTCATTAGATTCATTAGATTCTTTAGATTCTTTAAATTCTTTAGATTCTTTAGATACTTTAGATTCTTTAGATACTTTAGATTCTATAGATCCTTTAGATTTTTAGATTCTTTAAATTCTTTAGATTATTTAGATTCTTTAGATTCTTTAGATTCTTTAGATTCTGTAGATTCTTTAGATTCTTTAGATTCTTTAGATTCTTTAGATTCTTTAGATTCTTTAGATTCTTTAGAATCTTTAGATTCTTTAGATTCTTTAGATTCTTTAGATTTTTTAGATACTTTTGATTCTTTTGATTCTTTAGATACTTTAGATTTTTAAATTCTTTAGATCCTTTAGATTCTTAAGATATTTTAGATGCTTTGGATTCTTTGGAAACTTTATATTCTTTAGATTCTTTAGATCTTTTAGATTCTTTAGATCCTTTAGATTATTTAGATTCTTTTGATTCTATAGATTCTTTAGATTCTTTAGATTCTTTAGATTCTTTAGATTCTTTAGATTCTTTAGATTCTTTAGATTCTTTAGATTCTTTAGATTCTTTAGATTCTTTAGATTCTTTAGATTCTTTAGATTCTTTAGATTCTTTAGATTCTTTAGATTCTTTAGATTCTTTAGATTCTTTAGATTCTTTAGATTCTTTAGATTCTTTAGATTCTTTAGATTCTTTAGATTCTTTAGATTCTTTAGATTCTTTAGATTCTTTAGATTCTTTAGATTCTTTAGATTCTTTAGATTCTTTAGATTCTTTAGATTCTTTAGATTCTTTAGATTCTTTAGATTCTTTAGATTCTTTAGATTCTTTAGATTCTTTAGATTCTTTAGATTCTTTAGATTCTTTAGATTATTTAGATTCTTTAGAATCTTTAGATTCTTTAGATTCTTTAGATTTTTTAGATTCATTAGATCCTTTAGATTCTTTAGAATCCTTAGATCCTTTAGATTATTTTAATTTTTTAGATTCTTTAGTTTCTTTAGATCCTTTGTGTTCTTTAGATTTTTTAGATTCTTTAGATTCTTTAGATTCTTTAGATTCTTTAGATTCTTTAGATTCTTTAGATTCTTTAGATTCTTTAGATTCTTTAGATTCTTTAGATTCTTTAGATTCTTTAGATTCTTTAGATTCTTTAGATCCTTTAGATTCTTTAGAATCCTTAGATTCTTTAGATTATTTTGATTTTTTATATTCTTTAGTTTCTTTATATCCTTTGTGTTTTTAGATTCTTTAGATTCTTTAGATTCTTTAGATTCTTTAGATACTTTAGATTCTTTAGATTCTTTAGATTCTTTAGATTCTTTAGATTCTTTAGATTCTTTAGATTCTTTAGATTCTTTAGATTCTTTAGATTCTTTAGATTCTTTAGATTCTTTAGATTCTTTAGATTCTTTAGATTCTTTAGTTTCTTTAGATTCTTTAGATTCTTTAGATTCTTTAGATTCTTTAGATTCTTTAGATTCTTTAGATTCTTTAGATTCTTTAGATTCTTTAGATTCTTTAGATTCTTTAGATTTTTAGATTCTTTAGATTCTTTAGATTCTTTAGATTCTTTAGATTCTTTAGATTCTTTAGAATTTTTAGATTCTTTAGATTTTTTAGATTCTTTAGATTCTTTAGATTCTTTAGATTCTTTAGATTCTTTAGATTCTTTAGATTCTTTAGATTCTTTAGATTCTTTAGATTCTTTGGATTCTTTAGATTCTTTATATACTTTAGACTCTTTAGATTTTTTAGATTCCTTAGATTCTTTAGATTCTTTAGATTCTTTAGATTTTTTAGATCTTTTAGATACTCTGGATTTTTTAGAATCTTTAGAATTTTTAGATTCTTTAGATTCTTTAGATTTTTTAGATTCTTTAGATTTTTTAGATTCTTTAGATTCTTTAGATTCTTTAGATCCTTTAGAATCATTAGATTCTTTAGATTCTTTAGATGCTTTAGATTCTTTAAATTCATTAGATTTTTTAGATTTTTTAGATTCTTTAGATTCTTTAGATTCTTTAGTTTCTTTAGATTCTTTAGAAACTTTAGATTCTTTAGATCCTTTAGATTCTTTAGATTCTTTATATTCTTTAGATCCTTTAGATTCTTTAGATTTTTAGATTCTTTAGATAATTTAGAATCTTTAGATTCTTTAGATTTTTTAGATTCTTTAAATTCTTTAGATTCTTTAGATTCTTTAGATTCTTTAGATTTTTTAGATTCTTTAGATTTTTTAGATTCTTTAGATTTTTTAGATTCTTTAGATTCTTTAGATTCTTTAGATTCTTTAGATTCTTTAGATTCCTTAGATTCTTTAGATTGTTTACATCCTTTAAATTCTTTAGATTCTACAGATTCTTTAGGTTCTTTAGATTCTTTAGATTCTTTAGATTCTTTAGATTCTTTAGATTCTTTAGATTCTTTAGATTCTTTAGATTCTTTAGATTCTTTAGATTCTATAGATTCTTTAGATTCTTTAGATTCTTTAGATTCTTTAGATTCTTTAGATTTTTTAGATTCTTTAGATTCTTTAGATCCTTTATATACTTTAAATTCGTTGGATTCTTTAGATTCTTTAGATTCTTTAGATTCTTTAGATTCTTTAGATTTTTTATATTCTTTAGATTCATTAGATTCTTTAGAATCATTAGATTCTTTAGATTCTTTAGATTCTTTAGATATTTTAGATTCTTTAGATTCTTTAGATTCTTTAGATTCTTTAGATTCTTTAGATTCTTTAGATTCTTTAGATTCTTTAGATTCTTTAGATTCTTTAGATTCTTTAGATTCTTTAGATTCTTTAGATTTCTTATATTCTTTAGATCCTTTATATTCTTTAGATTCTATAGATTCTTTAGATTCTTTATATACTTTAAATTTTTTAGATTCTTTAGATTCTTTAGATTCTTTAGATTTTTTAGATTCTTTAGAATTTTTAGATCCTTTAGATTCTTTAGAATCTTTAGATTTTTTAGATTCTTTAGATTCTTTAGATTCTTTAGATTCTTTAGATTCTTTAGATTCTTTAGATTCTTTAGATTCTTTAGATTCTTTAGATCCTTTAGATTCTTTAGATCCTTTAGATTCTTTGGATTCTTTAGGTTCTTTAGAATTTTTAGATTCTTTAGTTTCTTTAGATTCTTTAGATACTTTAGATTCTTTAGATTCTTTAGATTTTTTAGATTCTTTAGATACTTTAGATTCTTTAGATTCTTTAGATTCTTTAGATTCTTTAGATTTTTTAGATTCTTTAGATTCTTTAGATTCTTTAGATTCTTTAGATTCTTTAGATTCTTTAGATTCTTTAGATTCTATAGATTCTTTAGATTCTTTAGATTCTTTAGATTCTTTATATTCTTTAGATTCTTTAGATTCTTTAGATTCTTTAGATTCTTTAGATCCTTTAGATTCTTTAGATTCTTTAGATTCTTTATATTCTTTAGATTCATTAGATTCTTTAGATTCTTTAGATTCTTTGGATTCTTTGGATTCTTTAGGTTCTTTAGAATTTTTAAATATTTTAGAATTTTTAGATTCTTTAGATTCTTTAGATTCTTTAGATTCTTTAGATTCTTTAGAATCTTTAGACACTTTAGATTCTTTAGATTCATTAGATTCTTTGGATTCATTAGATTCTTTTGATTCTTTAGATTCTTTAGATTCTTTAGATTCTTTAGATTCTTTAGATTCTTTAGATTCTTTGGATTCTTTAGATTCTTTAGATTTTTTAGATTCTTTAGATACTTTAGATTTTTAGATTCTTTAGATTCTTTAGATTCTTTAGATTCTTTAGATTCTTTAGATTCTTTAGATTCTTTAGATTCTTTAGATTCTTTAGATTCTTTAGATTCTTTAGATTCTTTAGATTCTTTAGATTCTTTAGATTCTTTAGATTCTTTAGATTCTTTAGATTCTTTAGATTCTTTAGATTCTTTAGATTCTTTAGAATTTTTAGATTCTTTAGATTCTTTAGATTTTTTAGATTCTTTAGATTCTTTAGATTCTTTAGATTCTCTAGATTCTTTAGTTTCTTTAGATTCTTTAGATTCTTTAGATTCTTTAGATTCTTTAGATTCTTTAGATTCTTTAGATTCTTTAGATTCTTTAGATTCTTTAGATTCTTTAGATTCTTTAGATTCTTTAAATTCTTTAGATTTTTTAGATTCTTTAGAATTTTTAGATTCTTTAGATTCTTTAGATTTTTTAGATTCTTTAGATTCTTTAGATTCTTTAGATTCTTTAGATTCTTTAGATTCTTTAGATTCTTTAGATTCTTTAGATTTTTTAGATTCTTTAGATTCTTTAGATTCTTTAGATTCTTTAGATTCTTTAGATTCTTTAGATTCTTTAGATTTTTTAGATTCCTTAGATTCTTTATATTGTTTACATCCTTTAAATTCTATAGATTCTACAGATTCTTTAGGTTCTTTAGATTCTTTAGATTCTTTAGATTCTTTATATTCTTTAGATTCTTTAGATTCTTTAAATTCTTTAGATTCTTTAGATTCTTTAGATTCTTTAGATTCTTTAGATTCTTTGGATTCTTTAGCTTCTTTAGATTCTTTAGATTTTTTAGATCCTTTAGATTCTTTAGATCCTTTAGATTCTTTGGATTCTTTAGGTTCTTTAGAATTTTTGATTCCTTAGAATCTTTAGATTCATTGGAATCTTTAGATTCTTTAGAATCTTTAGAAACTTTAGATTCTTTAGATCCTTTAGATTATTTAGATTCTTTAGATTCTTTAGATTCTTTAGACTCTTTTCATTCTTAAGATCCTTTGGATTCTTTAGATTCTTTAGTTTCTTTAGATTCTTTAGATTCTTTAGATTCTTTATATTCTTTAGATTCTTTAGATTCTTTAGATTCTTTAGATTCTTTAGATTCTTTAGATTCTTTAGATTCTTTAGATTCTTTAGATTCTTTAGATTCTTTAGATTCTTTAGATTCTTTAGATTCTTTAGATTCTTTAAATTTTTTAGATTCTTTAGATTCTTTAGATTCATTAGATTCATTAGATTCTTTAGATTCTTTAGATTCTTTAGATACTTTAGATTATTTAGATTCTTTTGATTCTATTGATTCTTTAGATTCCTTAGATTCTTTAGATTCTTTAGATTCTTTAGATTCTTTAGATTCTTTAGATTCTTTAGATTCTTTAGATCCTTTAGATTATTTAGATTCTTTTGATTCTTTAGATTCTTTAGATTCTTTAGATTCTTTAGATTCTTTAGATTCTTTAGATTCTTTAGATTCTTTAGATTCTGTGGATTATTTAGATTCTTTAGAATCTTTAGATTCTTTAGATTCTTTAGATTCTTTAGATTCTTTAGATTCTGTAGATTTTTTAGATTCTTTAGAATCTTTAGATTCTTTAGATTCTTTAGATATTTTAGATGCTTTGGATTCTTTGGAAACTTTATATTCTTTAGATTCTTTAGATCCTTTAGATTCTTTAGATCCTTTAGATTATTTAGATTCTTTTGATTCTATAGATTCTTTAGATTCTTTAGATTCTTTAGATACTTTAGATTCTTTAGATTCTTTAGATTCTTTAGATTCTTTAGATTCTTTAGATTCTTTAGATTCTTTAGATTCTTTAGATTCTTTAGATTTCTTATATTCTTTAGATCCTTTATATTCTTTAGATTCTATAGATTCTTTAGATTCTTTATATACTTTAAATTTTTTAGATTCTTTAGATTCTTTAGATTCTTTAGATTTTTTAGATTCTTTAGAATTTTTAGATCCTTTAGATTCTTTAGAATCTTTAGATTTTTTAGATTCTTTAGATTCTTTAGATTCTTTAGATTCTTTAGATTCTTTAGATTCTTTAGATTCTTTAGATTCTTTAGATTCTTTAGATCCTTTAGATTCTTTAGATCCTTTAGATTCTTTGGATTCTTTAGGTTCTTTAGAATTTTTAGATTCTTTAGTTTCTTTAGACTCTTTAGATACTTTAGATTCTTTAGATTCTTTAGATTTTTTAGATTTTTAGATACTTTAGATTCTTTAGATTCTTTAGATTCTTTAGATTCTTTAGATTCTTTAGATTCTTTAGATTCTTTAGATTCTTTAGATTCTTTAGATTCTTTAGATTCTTTAGATTCTTTAGATTCTTTAGATTCTTTAGATTCTTTAGATTCTATAGATTCTTTAGATTCTTTAGATTCTTTAGATTCTTTATATTCTTTAGATTCTTTAGATTCTTTAGATTCTTTAGATTCTTTAGATTCTTTAGATTCTTTAGATTCTTTAGATTCTTTATATTCTTTAGATTCATTAGATTCTTTAGATTCTTTAGATTCTTTGGATTCTTTGGATTCTTTAGGTTCTTTAGAATTTTTAAATATTTTAGAATTTTTAGATTCTTTAGATTCTTTAGATTCTTTAGATTCTTTAGATTCTTTAGAATCTTTAGACACTTTAGATTCTTTAGTTTCATTAGATTCTTTGGATTCATTAGATTCTTTTGATTCTTTAGATTCTTTAGATTCTTTAGATTCTTTAGATTCTTTAGATTCTTTAGATTCTTTAGATTCTTTAGATTCTTTGGATTCTTTAGATTCTTTAGATTTTTTAGATTCTTTAGATACTTTAGATTCTTTAGATTCTTTAGATTCTTTAGATTCTTTAGATTCTTTAGATTCTTTAGATTCTTTAGATTCTTTAGATTCTTTAGATTCTTTAGATTCTTTAGATTCTTTAGATTCTTTAGATTCTTTAGATTCTTTAGATTCTTTAGATTCTTTAGATTCTTTAGATTCTTTAGATTCTTTAGATTCTTTAGATTCTTTAGAATTTTTAGATTCTTTAGATTCTTTAGATTTTTTAGATTCTTTAGATTCTTTAGATTCTTTAGATTCTCTAGATTCTTTAGTTTCTTTAGATTCTTTAGATTCTTTAGATTCTTTAGATTCTTTAGATTCTTTAGATTCTTTAGATTCTTTAGATTCTTTAGATTCTTTAGATTCTTTAAATTCTTTAGATTTTTTAGATTCTTTAGAATTTTTAGATTCTTTAGATTCTTTAGATTTTTTAGATTCTTTAGATTCTTTAGATTCTTTAGATTCTTTAGATTCTTTAGATTCTTTAGATTCTTTAGATTCTTTAGATTTTTTAGATTCTTTAGATTCTTTAGATTCTTTAGATTCTTTAGATTCTTTAGATTCTTTAGATTCTTTAGATTCCTTAGATTCTTTATATTGTTTACATCCTTTAAATTCTATAGATTCTACAGATTCTTT
The DNA here is from genome assembly GCF_024364675.1 of Aethina tumida. Taxonomy (NCBI): domain Eukaryota; kingdom Metazoa; phylum Arthropoda; class Insecta; order Coleoptera; family Nitidulidae; genus Aethina; species Aethina tumida. The sequence goes on from NC_065442.1 coordinate 2,736,376, forward strand.
AGGTTCTTTAGATTCTTTAGATTCTTTAGATTCTTTATATTCTTTAGATTCTTTAGATTCTTTAAATTCTTTAGATTCTTTAGATTCTTTAGATTCTTTAGATTCTTTAGATTCTTTGGATTCTTTAGCTTCTTTAGATTCTTTAGATTCTTTAGATCCTTTAGATTCTTTAGATCCTTTAGATTCTTTGGATTCTTTAGGTTCTTTAGAATTTTTGATTCCTTAGAATCTTTAGATTCATTGGAATCTTTAGATTCTTTAGAATCTTTAGAAACTTTAGATTCTTTAGATCCTTTAGATTATTTAGATTCTTTAGATTCTTTAGATTCTTTAGACTCTTTTGATTCTTAAGATCCTTTGGATTCTTTAGATTCTTTAGTTTCTTTAGATTCTTTAGATTCTTTAGATTCTTTATATTCTTTAGATTCTTTAGATTCTTTAGATTCTTTAGATTCTTTAGATTCTTTAGATTCTTTAGATTCTTTAGATTCTTTAGATTCTTTAGATTCTTTAGATTCTTTAGATTCTTTAGATTCTTTAAATTTTTTAGATTCTTTAGATTCTTTAGATTCATTAGATTCATTAGATTCTTTAGATTCTTTAGATTCTTTAGATACTTTAGATTATTTAGATTCTTTTGATTCTATTGATTCTTTAGATTCCTTAGATTCTTTAGATTCTTTAGATTCTTTAGATTCTTTAGATTCTTTAGATTCTTTAGATCCTTTAGATTATTTAGATTCTTTTGATTCTTTAGATTCTTTAGATTCTTTAGATTCTTTAGATTCTTTAGATTCTTTAGATTCTTTAGATTCTTTAGATTCTGTGGATTATTTAGATTCTTTAGAATCTTTAGATTCTTTAGATTCTTTAGATTCTTTAGATTCTTTAGATTCTGTAGATTTTTTAGATTCTTTAGAATCTTTAGATTCTTTAGATTCTTTAGATATTTTAGATGCTTTGGATTCTTTGGAAACTTTATATTCTTTAGATTCTTTAGATCCTTTAGATTCTTTAGATCCTTTAGATTATTTAGATTCTTTTGATTCTATAGATTCTTTAGATTCTTTAGATTCTTTAGATTCTTTAGATTCTTTAGATTCTTTAGATTCTTTAGATTCTTTAGATTCATTAGATTCTTTAGATTCTTTAGATTCTTTAGATTCTTTAGATTCTTTAGATTCTGTAGATTATTTAGATTCTTTAGAATCTTTAGATTCTTTAGATTCTTTAGATTTTTTAGATTCATTAGATCCTTTGGATACTTTAGAATCCTTAGATCTTTTAGATTATTTTAATTTTTTAGATTCTTTAGTTTCTTTAGATCCTTTGTGTTCTTTAGATTTTTTAGATTCTTTAGATTCTTTAGATTCTTTAGATTCTTTAGATTCTTTAGATTCTTTAGATTCTTTAGATTCTTTAGATTCTTTAGATTCTTTAGATTCTTTAGATTCTTTAGATTCTTTAGATTCTTTAGATTCTTTAGATTCTTTAGATTCTTTAGATTCTTTAGATTCTTTAGATTCTTTAGATTCTTTAGATCCTTTAGATTCTTTAGAATCCTTAGATTCTTTAGATTATTTTGATTTTTTAGATTCTTTAGTTTCTTTATATCCTTTGTGTTTTTAGATTCTTTAGATTATTTAGATTCTTTAGATTCTTTAGATTCCTTAGATTCTTTAGATTCTTTAGATTCTTTAGATTCTTTAGATTCTTTAGATTCTTTAGGTTCTTTAGATTCTTTAGATTCTTTAGATTCTCTAGATTCTATAGTTTCTTTAGATTCTTTAGATTCTTTATATTCTTTAGATTCTTTAGATTCTTTAGATTCTTTAGATTCTTTAGACTTTTTAGATTCTTTATATTCTTTAGATTCTTTAGATTCTTTAGATTCTTTAAATTCTTTAGATTTTTTAGATTCTTTAGATTCTTTAGATTCTTTAGATTCTTTAAATTCTTTAGTTTCTTTAGATTCTTTAGATTCTTTAGATTCTTTAAATTCTTTAGATTTTTTAGATTCTTTAGATTCTTTAGATTCTTTAGATTCTTTAAATTCTTTAGTTTCTTTAGATTTTTTAGATTCTTTAGATTCTTTAGATTCCTTAGATTCTTTAGATTTTTATATCCTTTAGATTCTTTAGATTATATAGATTCTTTAGGTTCTTTAGATTCTTTAGATTCTTTAGATTCTTTAGATTCTTTAGATTCTTTAGATTCTTTAGATTCTTTAGATTCTTTAGATTCTTTAGATTCTTTAGATTCTTTAGATTCTTTAGATTCTTTAGTTTCTTTAGATTCTTTAGATTCTTTAGATTCTTTAGATTCTTTAGATTCTTTAGAATCATTAGATTCTTTTGATTCCTTAGATTCTTTGGATTCTTTAAATTCTTTATATTCTTTAGATTCTTTAGATACTTTAGATTTTTAGATTCTTTATATACTTTAAATTCTTTAGATTCTTTAGATCCTTTAGATTCTTTAGATTCTTTAGATTCTTTAGATTCTTTAAATTCTTTAGATTCTTTAGATTCTTTAGATTCTTTAGATTCTTTAGATTCTTTAGATTCTTTAGATTCTTTAGATTCTTTAGATTCTTTAGATTCTTTAGATTCTTTAGATTTTTTAGATTCTTTATATTCTTTAGATTCTTTAGATTCTTTAGATTCTTTAAATTCTTTAGATTTTTTAGATTCTTTAGATTCTTTAGATTCTTTAGATTCTTTAAATTCTTTAGTTTCTTTAGATTCTTTAGATTCTTTAGATTCTTTAGATTCCTTAGATTCTTTAGATTCTTTATATCCTTTAGATTCTTTAGATTATATAGATTCTTTAGGTTCTTTAGATTCTTTAGATTCTTTAGATTCTTTAGATTCTTTAGATTCTTTAGATTCTTTAGATTCTTTAGATTCTTTAGATTCTTTAGATTCTTTAGATTCTTTAGATTCTTTAGATTCTTTAGTTTCTTTAGATTCTTTAGATTCTTTAGATTCTTTAGATTCTTTAGATTCTTTAGATCTTTTAGATAATTTGGATTTTTTAGATTCTTTAGAATTTTTAGATTCTTTAGATTCTTTAGATTCTTTAGAATCATTAAATTCTTTTGATTCCTTAGATTCATTAGATTCTTTAGATTCTTTAAAT